>NC_057796.1:426305758-426414599 GCF_018294505.1 Triticum aestivum
CCCGACCCCGACACGGCACCCCGAGACCGACACGACACCCCGACCCCCGCACCTCCCGAAAAGGCGTTCTTTGGCCTTCCAGAAGCTGACGGGGTCATATATTTGTGAATTATTAGTTAGGTCATATATCTTTCGATTTTGTTATGAAAAACATCATATATAATTGTGTTGATCGGGTAGTTTTAAATGTGCAGTTGTTTCATCGCTGCGAGGTTTGGTGTTCGACGACCTCGCCGTGCGTTTGACGAGCTCTGCCCCTTCGTTCGTGGGTGAGCACAAATGACATGTCCTCCTCCCCCATTAATTATTTGATCTATTCCGATGAAACTTGATAGCTAGCTACATATGTGTCTTGAATCATCAGTATGCGTAACCAATATGTGTCTCCCGTTCGAAAGCGTCATAGTTATAAATATGCATGCATTTGCATATTTATAACCTTGATTCTTTCCAATTGTCCAACGCTATCCATGGACAACCCGAGTATGTTTAGATTGGGTTCGTTTTCCCATATGCTTTGCTCCGGATCCGACGCATAAATTTCGTTAGTGCCTCCCCTGTTGTTCTCCGGGTACACATCCTCTCTGTTTATTGCAGAGACGTGTATCAGGAGAACAGCGGGGAGGTGCTGCCGAAATTTTGCGTAGGATCCGGAGCATAGCATGGGAAAATGAACCCAATCTAAACATACTCGGGTGGGATTAGGACCTATCATTACCTATTAGAGTGTAGGTTGCATGGACGTAATAAATTGACAAAGTAGATCAACTGATGAATATATACATGGTGAATTATATATATATATATATATTTGTTGTGTGTCTAGTAGCTCTGAAAGTTAAGATGAGTGATCGTGCGTGGATGTACACCGGTCACACTGGTCAGAACAAATGGAGCACTGAATGGTTCACAAAAACCAAGGGGTTTGTGCGAGCCGCATTTGCAAATGGCCAGAGGAAAACCTGGTGCCCCTGTTTACGGTGCGGCAATTGGGAAAAGAGGACAGAGGCTGAAATGGGCAAACACCTGCAGAAGAGTGGTTTTACGCCCGATTATACGGTGTGGACATTTCATGGTGAGTCTGCCCAACGTGACCGAGCTGAGGTGGATCGTCGTCGCACCGACGAGCATGGTACCGGGATGGAAAACATGGTGCAAGACTTTGATGATGCTCGGGACTCGGACGAGGAGATGGAGGAATCTGCAAAGGCCTTCAATGAAATGTTGGAGTCTTCAAAACGTCCGCTCCATGAGCACACTGAGCTTTGTCAGTTGGATGCCATCTCACAAGTAATGGCTCTGAAGGCTCAGTTCAACTTGGGCAGAGAATGCTACGATGCAATGATGACAGTATTTGGACGCTTTCTACCCAAAGGCCATGTAATGCCTGCAAACCTGTACCAGTCGGACAAAATCCTCCGTGCACTGAAGATGCCCTATGATAAGATACATGCCTGTGAGAAAGGATGCGTCTTGTTTAGGCTTGACTATGCGGACTTGAACTATTGTCCCATTTGCAAGTCTTCCAGGTATGTTGTGGTAGACAACGGTATGGGTGAGAAGACACAGACCAAAATCCCCGTTAGTGTTCTTCGGTATATGCCAATCGTACCAAGACTTCAACGTCTTTTCATGGTCGAAGAGACGGCCAGACAGATGACATGGCACAAAACGGGCAAAAGAACTGAACTAGATGCAGATGGGAATCTGATGATTGTACACACATCGGATGGTGTTGCGTGGAAAAAGTTTGATGAATTACATGGTGACAAAGCGGCAGATCCGAGGCATCCTCGAGTCGGCATCAGCACGGATGGGTTCAGTGTGTTTGGTATGACGGCAGCCCAATACAGTTGTTGGCCCGTATTTGTCTTTCCACTCAATCTCCCCCCCGGACAGATTATGAAAAGAAAGAACATTTTCCTGACGTTGATAATTCCAGGGCCCAACTATCCGGGGAAAAATATGAATGTGTACATGCAACCGCTTAAGGACGAATTGCAAGAAGCCTGGGATAATGGGTTCAAGACATACGATGCCTATAGCAAACGGAACTTCATAATGCGTGTCTGGTACATGTACTCGACGCATGACTTGCCGGCGTATGCGCTATTCGTTGGCTGGTGTGTGCATGGAAGGTTCCCGTGCCCCACATGCAAGGGAGCTCTTGAGTTTCGTTGGCTTCAGGCCGGTCGCAAGTTTTCTTGCTTCGACATGCATAGACAGTTCCTGAATCCTCGCCATAAGTTCAGGAAAGACAAGAAGAACTTCATCAGAGGTAGAGTTGTCAAAAACTCTGCACCACCTGCATTGACAGGCCAACAGACCCTGGATCAGTTAAACGCTCTCGAGCCAGATCCAGAGCGTCCAGGGTACTTCAAGGGGTATAATTCTAAGCACGCCTGGACTCACAAAACATGCTTATGGGATCTGCCTTACTTCAAAGACCTCCTTTGCCCACACAACATCGACGTGATGCACACTGAGAAGAATATCGCCGAGGCACTTTTTGGTACATTGTTCGGCATAGATGGGAAGTCAAAGGATAATACTAAGGCTAGAGTCGATCTGGAGGCGCTATGTGATAGGCCGTTACAAAACATGAAAGAACCGAAAGGAAAGCAGAACTGGACGAAGCCAAAGGCATGGTTCAATCTTGGAAGGCCAGCTATGAGGGAAATTATCTTGTGGGTGAAAATGCAGTTGATGTTCCCCGATGGGTATGCAGCGAATCTACAGAGGGGAGCCAGTCTTGATAAATTGAAGATATTTGGTCTCAAGAGTCATGATTGGCACATATGGATTGAGCGGGTAATGCCGGTGATGTTGCGTGGCTTCATCCCTGAGGATGAATGGCTAGTACTGGCAGAACTCAGCTATTTCTTCCGTGTTCTTTGTGTGAAAGAACTATCGCCTGGCGTGCTAGAAGAAATGGAAGAGTTGGCGCCGGAGTTGATCTGCAAGTTAGAGAAGATCTTTCCACCGGGCTTCTTTAATCCAATGCAACATTTGATTTTGCATCTCCCGACCGAGGCAAGATTGGGGGGGCCCGTGCAAAATCGTTGGTGCTACCCAACTGAGAGGATGCAGAAGACGCTTCGACAAAAATGTAAAAATAAATGTAGAATTGAAGCATCGATGGCTGAGGCATTCATCACTGAGGAGGCGACAAACTTCATGACAGCACACTACGAAGCCAAAAATCATCATTTGCATAATCCGAAGCCTCGGTACAATGCTGACGACCCTAAAAAGGGTGGATCCAACCTCAGCCTATTCAAAGGGAATCTCGCACCAGCCAGTGTTTCAAATCCAGTATCTTTGGATAACGAACAATGGCGGACCATTTCGTTGTATATCTTCAACAACCTGATAGAAGTTTGGCCGTACATCGAGTAAGTTCTCGGTACATAGTTTCGCAACTTCTATTTCCTTTGAACTGCTCTTATTCCTGGATATTTCATACAGTCGATACGTCGCCTTATTCTCGTATGGAGCGGTGATCCAAAAGGATTCTGTCGAAGAGTATGAGCTTCTCGCAAAGCAAGGAGGCGGCTATCCCGGTTTCATCTCTTGGTTCAAACAAACGGTAATTTCTATTAGACTTGTAGGCTAATTTGTAGGCGGCTATCCTGGTTTCATTCGCTAATTTGTGCGTAATGCAACAATCCTTTCATATTAAACTTGTAGGCTAATTCAGAGTCTATGGACGCCGAATTGAGACAAGTCGCTAATGGTTTTGACTATAAGGTCCGTTCATTTGACAAATACGACATCAACGGGTATCGCTTTCGTACCTATGGCAAAGAGCTATCTATGGCCGACCGAAAGTCTACAAATTGTTGTGTATCTGCTATCGGCGAAGGAGGTACCGAGTATTATGGGAGAGTTGAAGCAATTTATGAACTTCTATTCTATGGTGAAAACCCACCGAATGTCGTAGTCTTCAAATGTTATTGGTTTCAGCCGAAGGAGACTAGAAGGACTCATGAACATATAGGGCTAGTTGAAATCAACCAAAGCACCCATTTAGATGTTCCTGATGTCTATATTACGGCTCAACAGGCGACCCAAGTATTCTATCTACCGTGGGCCTGCCAAACTAATCCAAATCTGAAAGGTTGGGATGTCGTTTATGAAGTGCCGCCACGTGCTAGACTATCTCCCCCAAAGGAAGAGGATTATGAACCTCACATTAACCCAGACACATATGAAGGAGAATTCTTCCAAGAGACACGTCTTTCCAAAAAGCGTTTCAAGAACCGCTATACTTCACCCCAAAACATTGAAGTAGACAGCGACAGTGAATCCGACATCACCCCAGAGGAGGAACAAGAAGAGCCGGAACAAGAAGAGGTTACTGCTGCGGATGACCTGTCATTGCTTGACCGATTACGTCAAGGTGGCCTTGCACATGTTGATGCCACTGAACCCTATGAGCCCGTCATTGATTATAGTGATGATGATGATTATGCATTTATTGATGATACTGATCGAGATTATTAGTAGTGTCAGGTATTAAATTTTGTAATGTTGTACTTGATGATGATACACTTAAGTGATACACATATTATTATTCATGTCGGTCTTTTTTTATGTTGTACTAATTTCGTTTACTGTTTGTCATGGCAGGTGTTGAAAGATGGTGGGCGCTGGTCGGGAGCGCGCCAAGGCCCCTTCTTCATCGGTGCGTGGTCTGAGGTCTTCGATTCCAGACGCACCTCTCCGCCGAGCGTTGCTGGACAGTATGTCCACACCGCCGGGCCCTTCTTCGTCGACCGCGGTGCCCAGCAGGGGACGAGGTAGGAAGAGAGGAGGTGGGGCACGTGGTCGCGGGAGAGGAGGTAGGGTGACTGCTACGGCGCCTTCCTCGCCGCCACCCCCAGCTGTTTCACCCGAGCACGTGACTGCTAGGGTGGACTCGTCCGAGGAGGAGGCTACACGGACTCCGGTCCACGAGCCTCCGGTCCACGGGTCTTGGGCCCACGAGCCTCGGGTCGACTGGCCTTCGGCCCACGAGACCCCGGAGGAGCACACGTCCGGATGGGGTACCTGGACGGATCAGCCCGAGGAGCCGAGTGGCCATGCTGATGATGGCGGGGAGCCGACTGATCTTGAGGAGGAGGGTGGCACCGTCTACCAGCGTGGTGCTACACGGCTCCCGTCCGTGCCGGCGACCCGCGAGCAGAGGTGGTTGATCTTCCCTGATGGGGAGAGGTACGTAAGTGCATTTAATATTTTTGTACCTTCTGCATTCACGTTTCTTCAAATAACTAATGCGTTGGCCTTGTCATGCTGCAGGGGTTGGGACCACCATCATAGTGTCCGCCGGCCCAACTCCGTCCTTGGAGTTCTTTGCCGGCAAAACTTCCCGGGGTTTGTCACGTTGCCTGGTGAGGGTCGGCTTCCAGAGCTTGGGTTGAGCTGGGAGCACTACGTGGCTGCCCCGGCCCCGCCGGATGTCATTATCGACGGTGTCGTGTGCGACACGAGGGCAGACATGGTGATCAGGACGTTCTGGGTAATTTCTCCTTTACACATTTCAAAATCTTCAACTAGCTAGTTATTAATTGTACTAATCAATATTGTCTCATTTGATTGCAGACATTCTACAGGTGTGAGGAGGGATACGAGGAGGACGCGGCAAATGTTATCCAGAACGTCTGCAAGCGCCTACTCCAGAACTTACGGCACGAGGCTCGGGTGCAGGCTGTTCGAGACTACTACGCCTTGCGTGGTATCAAGAAGACCAAGCCGGCGTGCCGCGATAAGTTCCTGAGTAAGGAGCAGTACATGAAGGTAATTCTTAAGGCCTTCTACTTAAGTTCCTTCATTTAGTAATTCTTAGCCGTAGCGCTCAAGTTTCTATTTGCTAACTTAGGCGCCTCCGAGATGGTGTGCGGATCGGATGGATTGTTGGGAGGTGTTGGTCGATGAGTGGTGCTCAAAGAATGGCTAGCCCTCCACAACCAGGCCAAGGACAAACGTGCCCAAATGGAAGGTGTGCCACACCATCAAGGCAGCTCCAACTTATATCAGTTCGGGCGCAACTGGGTATGTGGTTTGCTTCATGATTCATGCAATTCATTCATCATGCTAGCTTGAGCCCTTTAATTACTAATTTTCATTGTTTCTCTCTTTCAGGCACGCTACAATAAGGCGGATAAGGTGCCAGAGGTGTACGACCTGTATGCCATGGCCCACACTGGCTCTTTCAAGAAAGTCAAGGCTTTCTCTCAGTCTGACCTCGATGATGCAAACAACTTCACCAACATCTCCTCCCACAACAAGCTCGTGAGATATAGAGATGAGGGGAAGGCGAGGAAAGGGGAGGACTTTAACCCGAGCCAGGGTCCCATTGATCCAGAGCTGGTGATGATATCTGGTGGCGGGAGGTCCCATGGCTCCATAGCCATTGGAGATGGACTTATCCGTTGTCCTAGCACTCTCCCGAGATCAAGGCGCGCCAGTCGAGCTCCGCTCCTGAGATAAGGCCTCGTGAACGGCCAGTGCAACTCGCCATCAAGGTTAGTGATATGTACTCAGTTATCTTTCTCCATTACATTGTGTGCGCTTCCATCAATGATTACAAATGGTCATGTGAGTGGTGTTGCAGGCTGCTATACAGACTGAGAGAGATAGAACGGAGAAACTTCTGGCAGAGGCGGCGGAGAGGCAGCGGGAGATGGAGGAGAGGACGAGAAAGATGATGGAGGAGGAGAGGGCACGGAATGACATGCAGGCAAGGGCCATGTACGAGCTCCTTGTGGTAAGTTTCTTCTGCAGATTACTTGCTAGTCTTAACATTTGAGTCTCATTACTAACTAGTATGACTCTATTCTGAAAACCAAATGTGCAATCTGTGTGCGAGAAGTCCGGTCAGCCCGCTCCGCCGATGCCAGTGATTGCTCCTGGGAGCACGGTGAGTTTAATTTGAATGGACATTACTTGCTAGTCTTAACATTTGAGTGTCGTAATGCTAACGAGACATTGGAAATGATCTTTGGTGCAGCTTAACTCCAGAAACGCATCGCACGATCCTTCTCCAGGTAGCGGCACTAGCCACCCCGCTCCTACACCTCCCTGATCACGGTAAGTTTCTCTAGTGTTTTGCTTAACAAATGCATAAAGACCTAGACTTAGCTTTATTTCCTCCAATATGCTTACCATAATGACCTAGAGTTAGCTTCTTTTCCTCCAAAATGACCCATTTTACCTAGGTTAGCTTATAAATGATGCAGTTCATCCAAGTTAGCTAAAAAATGACCCATTTTACCAAGATTAGCTCCTAAATGATCCATTTTACCTACGTTAGCTTTAAAATGGCCCATTTCACCTAGGTTAACTCCAAAATGACCCATCTTACCTAGGTTATCTCATAAACGATCCATTTCAACTAATTTAGCTCATAAACGATCCATTTGACCTAAGTGAGCTAAAAAACGATCCATTTCACCTAAATTAGCTCTTAAATGATCCATTTCACCTAAGTTAGCTCAAAAAGATCCATTTCAACTAAATTAGCTCGTAAATGATCCATTTCACCTAAGTTAGCTCAAAAACGATCCATTTCAACTAAATTAGCTCAAAAATGATCCATTTCAACAAAGTTAGCTAAAAAACGATCCATTTCAACTAAGTTAGCTCAAAAACGATCCATTTGACCTAAGTGAGCTAAAAAACGATCCATTTCACCTTAGTTACCTCAAAAACGATCCATTTCACCTTAGCTATCTCATAAACGACCCATTTCAACTTAGTTAGCTCATATATGATCCATTTCACGTAAGTTAGCTCATAAATGACATACTCTTCTTGTTCTAGTCTTCTTCTTGTTCTACTCTTCTTGTTCTAGTCTTCTTCTTGTTCTACTCTTCTTGTTCTAGTCACCTATTTCTAACTTTCTTATTTTGCCATTTTGCAGATTTCATTCACTTCATGGAAGCTACTCTTCTTGTTCTAGTCTTTCTGTTTATGTATGGATGAAACTTTGTTTATGTATGAAGGCTCTTTGTGATATGAATGGAACTTTGTTTATGTATGAAGGAACTTTGTTTATGGATGGAACTTTGTTTATGTATGAAGGAAGTTTGTTTATGGATGGAATTTTGTGATATGAATGTGACCCTGATCGTATTCGAATCAGAGTCGTTAAATATTCTCATGATCACTAGGGGCCTTCCTGTTCAAACATAGGTCGTATTCGAACCAAAGACAACATAGCTGTCGGTACCCTCTTGATCGGCACACTGCCGAGCTCACTAGGGGGCTTCTTGATCGTATTCGAATCATAGCTCAACCCCTTTTGGGAACCGACTTTGATCGTATTCGAATCAGAGTCGTTAAAAAACTCTCAAGATCATTAGGGGGCTTCCTGTTCAAACATAGGTCGTATTCGAACCAAAGAGAACATAGCTGTCGGTACCTTCTTGATCGGCGCAACGCCAAAGCCACTGGGGGCTACATGATCGTATTCGAATCCTAGTTTAACCCCTTTGGAACGGTTTACTGATCGTATTCGAATCAGAAGCCTCAATTTTTCTTTCTATTTGGCTTATGTTTTTTGAAAGCGATCTTTGATTTTGTCTTGAGACCCTTTTTGTTCATATCTGAAGCATATATGTGGCTTCGATTAACCCGGCTTGACTTTGGATGATAAGTCGCCATCATATGACAATCATAAACATTTGGAAGTCTTGATTTCTAAAGATTGGGTTATCACCCTTACTGCACAAGTCACATAAACCGGCAGTGAAAATTCAATATCACAGGGTTCTTGTGATCTACTTGTGTGCAGGATAAGACTACATTTGGATGGTTACCCGCCCTGGCTTTTGACGTTAAGTCGCCAGGGTATATGTTGTTTAAGCTCTGTGCAGGATTTATAGAGCTATGACTTACATAAATGATTAAGTTCAAGCCCATCATCAAAGATTGAAATTGGTGTCTCAAAAGGGTTATCAATTCTTGATTTTCTCAAAGGCTATAAGCCGCCGGTTTATGAAATTCCGGCTTACAACGAATGCGCATTAAGTCGCCATCGGCCAAGAGCTGCCTAATATTTGAGCTTCGGATCTACTTGTCACCGATAAGATTATATTATTCTAATCTTGAATAGCCAACATGGCTAGATTTTTATTATGATTATCAAATTATGATGGAGGTCTTTAAAGTCGCTTCAGCGCAATGGCTATTATTTTATCAAGGTATATGATTTATTTTACAATGGAGGGAATAGTCCTGAGTCGCTGCAGGCTTACGACCCGGTACTTGGAGGCTATATTATTCAAGTTGAGGTTACATCAAATAGGCAAGTCCCATGTCACTGCCAGCATGCACCATGGCACTTGGGGGCTAATGCAAAGTCATTTTTTGCTCAACTTATTAAAGACCCGACTCATCACATTGTAATGAGCCGGCCCTTGGGGGCTACCAATTGCTCCTGTCAAACATTCAAGGTACACAAGCATTAATCCATTATATTGAACGGTCCACTACTCAGTTGGTAGAGTACAAAGCTCTTAACCTTGTGGACGTGGGTTCAAGCCCCATGGTGGAGATTATATTATATGATGTTATTATCAATAAATTATATACAAAGTCCCAGCTCAGTATTATCTTACTGACCCGGCCCTTGGGGGCTACACGTTGCTGTTCAAGTTTACATGGTTATACCTACAAAGTCCCTGATCATTATTGCATAATGACCCGACCCTTGGGGGCTACACTGGTTGAAGTTTTCATGAGCATAAGGCAATTACAAGTCCCAGGTTGCTGCAAGCATGACAACCCGGCACTTGGGGGCTACAGGTGATATGCATGTAAGGGAGAAAAAATCTTCAAATTCTCAGTTTGGAGCAGACCAGATTAACCCGGTGTCTGCAACAATCATGATCCGGCATCATTTATTTATAACCCGGCAATCTTGGCGATCATAAATCGGCCAGATCTACATCTTTAAGCTGGCTGAATATCAGTTGAATATTTCAAGACCAATATTTTTGTCAAATCAGAGCATTGAAGGCCGACTCAAATGGATTATTTCTTATAACATTTCTTTACAAGAGTCAATGTCAGCAAACAGATTATGAAGCTGGCCTATTGACCCGGATATTCCAGGAGAAAATGTCAAGGACTGAGGATGATCAGGTGCCGGCTTACAAGAATATTTAACCCGGAGCACAACCTGTCAAATTTGTTCTTGAGTTATTTTGCAGGATCAGTTCAACATGGATAAATCCAAATTAAACTGGGGGCTAATGTCGGGGATATACCCCGGGGTATGACCCGGCCAGACTTGGCGACTCACCAGAGACCTGGCTAGAGCTTGGCGACTCACTGGTGATCCGCCCGAACATGGCAATTCACAGGTAACCCGCCTGGACATTGTGACTCACTGGAGACCCGGCGGGCGGATCAGACGGACGACAAGGCCCAAGGCCCAGTAGGCTAGCTTATACTCTGGTGGGCCGGATTAAGGAGAAAGGGATTACGAATAATTTCTTTACGAGGAAGCAAGACCCGGACTTGTATTCAACTTGTAAGAAAAGATAGACTAGTCCTAGTCCTACTAAGACTCCGCATGTAACCCGCCCCTCTAACTTATATAAGGAGGGGCAGGGCACCCCAAAGAGGGACAAGCAACAATCAATAATCTCTAGGGCTAGACACAATTAGAGGAGAGCCGGTTTACGGCGACTCCCTCATGAGCATAATGAGATCTAGCCTCAAACAGCATGTAGGGTTATTACCGGATGATGTTTCCCGGGGCCCGAAGCTGTCTAAAAATCCTTGTCTTGCGTTGCGTTTCTCGATTCCGCCCAACCCCTCTCAAGCTAACACATAGATGCGCTGGCCTCGCGAATAAGTCCTGACACTAAGGGCATCTGCCGTGACTATTCCACGACAGTTGGCGCCCACCGTGGGGCTCGCGCACGGTGGTGTTGAGTTCTTGGAGGGATTTTTCTTAGGGTTTCGAGAAGTTCGTAAGTTTCCGGATGAGGAGAAGCCGGTTTGGAAATTCATCAGTTCAACGGGTCTTTGTTACGGACGCACGAGTCAAGCATGCATACTAATGCAGCCAAGCAATGCACACACGTACGTCCTCCAAGGCAAGTTAAATCAAAAGGGAGGAAAAAAGCACATCCGATGGAAATTTTGTCGCTGTCGCGTGAACAAGCATACGGTCAATGTTGTTCTACACGATCCAGATTTGGACCCCGTCTCCAACTCTGCAGCCGAGTCGCCGTCCGCCGCACTAGCGGCTGTCCGAGTCGCCGCCGTGACCCGCCCTGTCATGGGTTTTCTCATCAGGCTCGTCGCGTCAAGCCGACCACCTCGCGCCGCTCCCGCAGCTTTGCGGCAAATCGCCGTCACCATTCGGTTTTGTGCCTGATTGAAGTCGCCACCGGCTGCTGAGCCGTCCGGCCTTGACCCGCCAGCCGACGGGTCGCGTCCGTCGCCTCACTTTTTCAGGCAGCCACCACGTGACCTCGCCTCTAGGCCACCCGCACCGTGAGTCAAGCCGCCGCCCATGCATGTGGCGATTTGAACCTGACGCAACAATTCCAAGCAAGGAAGTGGAGGGCAACATCACCTGGACCAAGTACCAAATTAAAATTAGGCGCCCACGTGACCAAGTACCATTAATTAATCTGCACGAGTTCCAAAGCTCAATGGATTGAGCTCCCTCACATGCTGTGTGTCACCATATGAACATCAAAGGCATTCAGTAGTCACGTACTAGCACTAGTACGGATGATTTCGTACGGACAGTGCTAGTACTCACCGTAATTCAGGATCAGTGTCCGCGTTCATCCGACGAAAATATCAGGTGCTATTCTTTCTGTCTATTTTTAAGTATATATCATTTATCCGAGAACAATTACTCTTGCCCATAATTTATTTTATGCAGGACAATTGTTCATTATAAAAGTGGTTTCATGCCACGGATACAGAGCGTGCGCAAGTCGCCGCCCTTGCAGCCCGGTTTACATCCACTCGCTCGTCCGCGCGGCTTACTGTGCCTGCGATTCCTGGCCTCGCCGCACCGGCTTACGACACCGCTGCTGGCTCTCCCGTCCACGCCAGTTTGTGAGGCCACGGCTGAATTACCTGCCGGCTCCCACGGCCGATTCACCCGCGTCTGTGCCGCGTTTGAGTCTATGGAGGCCATCTTGAGCCGTCAAGGCCATTCTAAGCCGCCGTTGAGTCGCCTCTGCTGTGTTGATCCGCTGGGGCCGCGTTGAGCCGCCGCCCGGTGGAGTTTTTTCTGCTACAATCAGGTCATATCTATCTAAGGATTATTTTATTAGCGCATATATTGTTTTTTCCAAGAACAAATTATTCTGGTCCGCAATATATTTTATGCAGGACAATGATTCATTATCAAGGTGGTGCCATGCTATGCCTATGGAGTGTGCGGTAGCATCATCATGCATTCGCATCTGCACCCGTTTGCTGTTAAACGGGTGTGCGCAAGCCGCCGCCCGTGTAGCTCGATCTACATTAACTCGCTGGAACCACGCCCATGATTGGCTCGGCGTCCGCGCGGCTTACCGCTCCTGCGATTGACTCGCCCTTCCGCGCCGGTTTACAACGCCGCGGCCGGCTCATCTGTTTGCTCCAGCGGTTGACTTGGCCGTGATTGATTTCAGCTTCACCGTGGTGATCATCAACTCCGCGGTGGATAATTTCTGGCCTGACATGTCAGGTGAAATCAATCCAGCATATATATATATACTATATATTGTTTTCTTTAAAAGAGCAATCACTCTGGCTTGTGATGTTTTTGAGGCAGGACAATTGTTCACTACATTAACATGATGTGGCTAACTCTCCCGTCCGCGTCGGCTTACAATGCCGCGGCCGATTCAACTGTCTGTGCCGCCTCTGATGTTGTGGTCGTCCTTGTCGTCCATCTCTCGTTGCCTGGTCTACATCAGCATACCGGGCTGCACCTGTCTGAATGAGCTGTTTATTGGGTATGAGCAAGTCACAGCTTGGGTAGCCCGGTTTTCTTTCAAATTGGAGGCAAATTATCATCAACCGCCGTTTGCACTGGATGGCTCAATGAGCAGGCGCACAAGTCGCCGCCACTACAGTTTTGTTAACTTTAAATCGCCAGTTGGAAGGAACCATTGGCCGAGTTGCTGGCACGGCTCATACAGGATCATTTATAACCCACGCCGCAGTCACTTCAACCTTCTGTGGATTCACATCGCGCTATCAACACCAATGATATACACCTTATGCTATGGTCAATATGGAGAATCTCAAAGCCAACTCCTCGAGTCGCCTTGAGACTCGGGGGCTACAACGATATGACTCGGCAGCATTGGTCGGTTTCAATGCATTCAAGAACTCCGGGTCATTGGAGGGAAAAATAACCCGGTCCCGGAGGCTACCGCCATATTGGTGAAAAGTTTATAGGCCGTCAGAAAATTTCTGGCTTAAAAAGAAGGATTCCGGTTTAGATCCGGCTCAAGAGACTTGACATCTCCCACAAGGCACTGAAGCTCTTAAATATCCGGTTTAAAATCCGGTTCAAGGGAAATTTATCTGCCACAAAGTTTTGTAGCTCTCAAATCCGGTTCAAGGTAAATTTGTTTATCACAAAACTTTAAAACTCTCAATATCCGGTTTTTTTGGATCAAAAAGAATTTATCTCTCGCAAAAGTTCGAGTTCTCCGGAAAAATTAAAGGGACCAAAAAGAGTCTATTACAAAGCACAACCCAAACATAGGTACCCTCCTTTAATGACCATTGGGAGCTGATCGTATTCGAATTTAGCTTAACCCTTTTGATGTGACCCTGATCGTATTCGAATTAGGGTCGTTAAATATTCTCATGATCACTAGGGGCCTTCCTGTTCAAACATAGGTCGTATTCGAACGAAAGAGAACATAGCTGTCGGTACCCTCTTGATCGGCACACTACCAAGCTCACTAGGGGGCTTCTTGATCGTATTCGAATCATAGCTCAACCCCTTTTGGGAACCGGCTTTGATCGTATTCGAATCAGAGTCGTTAAAAAACTCTCAAGATCATTAGGGGGCTTCCTGTTCAAACATAGGTCGTATTCGAACCAAAGAGAACATAGCTGTCGGTACCTTCTTGATCGGCGCAACGCCAAAGCCACTGGGGGCTACATGATCGTATTCGAATCCTAGTTTAACCCCTTTGGAACGGTTTACTGATCGTATTCGAATCAGAAGCCTCAATTTTTTTTTCTATTTGGTTTAAGTTTTTTGAAAGCGATCTTTGATTTTGTCTTGAGACCCTTTTTGTTCATATCTGAAGCATATATGTGGCTTCGATTAACCCGGCTTGACTTTGGATGATAAGTCGCCATCATATGACCATCATAAACATTTGGAAGTCTTGATTTCTAAAGATTGGGTTATCACCCTTACTGCACAAGTCACATAAACCGGCAGTGAAAATTCAATATCACAGGGTTCTTGTGATCTACTTGTGTGCAGGATAAGACTACATTTGGATGGTTACCCGCCCTGGCTTTTGACGTTAAGTCGCCAGGGTATATGTTGTTTAAGCTCTGTGCAGGATTTCAGAGCTATGACTTACATAAATGATTAAGTTCAAGCCCATCATCAAAGATTGAAATTGGTGTCTCAAAAGGGTTATCAATTCTTGATTTTCTCAAAGGCTATAAGCCGCCGGGTTATGAAATTCCGGCTTACAATGAATGCACATTAAGTCGCCATCGGCCAGGAGCCGCCGAATATTTGAGCTTCGGATCTACTTGTCACCGATAAGATTATATTATTCAAATCTTGAATAGCCAACATGGCCAGATTTTTATTATGATTATCAATATTATGATGGAGGTCTTTAAAGTCGCTTCAGCGCAATGGCTATTATTTTATCAAGGTATATGATTTATTTTACAATGGAGGGAATAGTCCTGATTCGCTGCAGGCTTACGACCCGGTACTTGGAGGCTATATTATTTAAGTTGAGGTTACATCAAATAGGCAAGTCCCATGTCACTGCCAGCATGCACCATGGCACTTGGGGGCTAATGCAAAGTCATTTTTTGCTCAACTTATTGAAGACCCGACTCATCACATTGTAATGAGCCGGCCCTTGGGGGCTACCAATTGCTCCTGTCAAACATTCAAGGTACACAAGCATTAATCCATTATATTGAACGGTCCACTACTCAGTTGGTAGAGTACAAAGCTCTTAACCTTGTGGATGTGGGTTCAAGCCCCATGGTGGAGATTATATTATATGATGGTATTATCAATACATTATATACAAAGTCCCAGGTCAGTCTTATCTTACTGACCCGTCCCTTGGGGGCTACATGTTGCGGTTCAAGTCTACATGGTTATATCTACAAAGTCCCTGATCATTATTGCATAATGACCGGACCCTTGGGGGCTACACTGGTTGAAGTTTTCATGAGCATAAGGCAATTACAAGTGCCAGGTTGCTGCAAGCATGACAACCCGGCACTTGGGGGCTACAGGTGATATGCATGTAAGGGAGAAAAAATCTTCAAATTATCAGTTTGGAGCAGACCAGATTAACCCGGTGTCTGCAACAATCATGATCCGGCATCATTTATTTATAACCCGGCAATCTTGGCGATCATAAATCGGCCAGATCTACATCATTAAGCTGGCTGAATATCAGTTGAATATTTCAAGACCAATATTTTTGTCAAATCAGAGCATTGAAGGCCGACTCAAATGGATTATTTCTTATAACATTTCTTTACAAGAGCCAATGTCAGCAAACGAATTATGAAGCTGGCCTATTGACCCGGATATTCCAGGAGAAAATGTCAAGGACTGAGGGATGATCAGGTGCCGGCTTACAAGAATATTTAACCTGGGGCACAACCTGTCAAATTTGTTCTTGAGTTATTTTGCAGGATCAGTTCAACATGGATAAATCCAAATTAAACTGGGGCCTAATGTCGGGGATATTCCCTGGGGTATGACCCGGCCAGACTTGGCGACTCACCAGAGACCTGTCTAGAGCTTGGCGACTCACTGGTGATCCGCCCGAACATGGAAATTCACAGGTAACCCGCCTGGACATTGTGACTCACTGGAGACCCGGCGGGCGGATCGGACGGACGACAAGGCCCAAGGCCCAACAGGCTAGCTTATACTCTGGTGGGCCGGCTTAAGGAGAAAGGGATGACGAATATTTGCTTTACGAGGAAGCAAGACCCGGACTTGTATTCAACTTGTAAGAAAAGATAGACTAGTCCTAGTCCTACTAGGACTCCGCATGTAACCCGCCCCTCTAACTTATATAAGGAGGGGCAGGGCACCCCAAAGAGGGACAAGCAACAATCAATAATCTCTAGGGCTAGACACAATTAGAGGAGAGCCGGTTTACGGCGACTCCCTCATGAGCGTAATGAGATCTAGCCTCAAACAGCATGTAGGGTTATTACCGGATGATGTTTCCCGGGGCCCGAAGCTGTCTAAAAATCCTTGTCTTGCGTTGCGTTTCTCGATTCCGCCCAACCCCTCTCAAGCTACCACATAGATGCGCTGGCCTCGCGACTAAGTCCTGACACTAAGGGCATCTGCCGTGACTATTCCACGACAGTTGGCGCCCACCGTGGGGCTCGCGCACGGTGGTGTTGAGTTCTTGGAGGGATTTTTCTTAGGGTTTCGAGAAGTTCGTAAGTTTCCGGATGAGGAGAAGCCGGTTTGGAAATTCATCAGTTCAATGGGTCTTTGTTACGGACGCACGAGTCAAGCATGCATACTAATGCAGCCAATCAATGTACACACGTACGTCCTCCAAGGCAAGTTAAATCAAAAGGGAGGAAAAAAGCACATCCGATGGAAATTTTGTCGCTGTCGCGTGGACAAGCATACGGTCAATGTTGTTCTACACGATCCAGATTTGGACTCCGTCTCCAACTCTGCAGCCGAGTCGCCGTCCGCCGCACTGGCGGCTGTCCGAGTTGCCGCCGTGACCCGCCCTGTCACGGGTTTTCTCATCAGGCTCGTCGCGTCAAGCCGAGCACCTCGCGCCGCTCCCGCAGCTTTGCGGCAAATCGCCGTCACCATTCGGTTTTGTGCCTGATTGAAGTCGCCACCGGCTGCTGAGCCGTCCGGCCTTGACGCGCCAGCCGACGGGTCGCGTCCGTCGCCTCACTTTTTTAGGCATCCACCACGCGACCTCGCCTCTAGGCCACCCGCACCGTGAGTCAAGCCGCCGCCCATGCATGTGGCGATTTGAACCTGACGCAACAATTCCAAGCAAGGAAGTGGAGGGCAACATCACCTGGACCAAGTACCAAATTAAAATTAGGCAGCCACGTGACCAAGTACCATTAATTAATCTACACGAGTTCCAAAGCTCAATGGATTGAGCTCCCTCACATACTGTGTGTCACCATATGAACATCAAAGGCATTCAGTAGTCACGTACTAGCACTAGTACGGATGATTTCGTACGGACAGTGCTAGTACTCACCGTAATTCAGGATCAGTGTCCGCGTTCATCCGACGAAAATATCAGGTGCTATTCTTTCTGTCTATTTTTAAGTATATATCATTTATCCGAGAACAATTACTCTTGCCCATAATATATTTTATGCAGGACAATTGTTCATTATAAAAGTGGTTTCATGCCACGGATACAGAGCGTGCGCAAGTCGCCGCCCTTGCAGCCCGGTCTACATCCACTCGCTCGTCCGCGCGGCTTACTGTGCCTGCGATTCCTGGCCTCGCCGCACCGGCTTACGACACCGCTGCTGGCTCTCCCGTCCACGCCAGTTTGTGAGGCCACGGCTGAATTACCTGCCGGCTCCCGCGGCCGATTCACCCGCGTCTGTGCCGCGTTTGAGTCTATGGAGGCCATCTTGAGCCATCAGGGCCATTCTAAGCCGCCGTTGAGTCGCCTCTGCTGTGTTGATCCGCTGGGGCCGCGTTGAGCCGCCGCCCGGTGGAGTTTTTTCTGCTACAATCAGGTCATATCTATCTAAGGATTATTTTATTAGCGCATATATTGTTTTTCCAAGAACAAATTATTCTGGTCCGCAATATATTTTATGCAGGACAATGATTCATTATCAAGGTGGTGCCATGCTATGCCTATGGAGTGTGCGGTAGCATCATCATGCACTGGCATCTGCGCCCGTTTGCTGTTAAACGGGTGTGCGCAAGCCGCCGCCCGTGTAGCTCGATCTACATTAACTCGCTGGAACCACGCCCATGATTGGCTCGGCGTGCGCGCGGCTTACCGCTCCTGCGATTGACTCGCCCGTCCGCGCCGGTTTACAACGTCGCGTCCGGCTCATCTGTTTGCTCCAGCGGTTGACTTGGCCGTGATTGATTTCAGCTTCACCGTGGTGATCATCAACTCCGCGGTGGATAATTTCTGGCCTGACATGTCAGGTGAAATCAATCCAGCATATATATATATATTATATATTGTTTTCTTTAAAAGAGCAATCACTCTGGCCTGTGATGTTTTTGAGGCAGGACAATTGTTCACTACATTAACATGATGTGGCTAACTCTCCCGTCCGCGTCGGCTTACAATGCCGCGGCCGATTCATCTGTCTGTGCCACCTCTGATGTTGTGGTCATCCTTGTCGTCCATCTCTCGTTGCTTGGTCTACATCAGCATACCGGGCTGCACCTGTCTGAATGAGCTGTTTATTGGGTATGAGCAAGTCACAGCTTGGGTAGCCCGGTTTTCTTTCAAATTGGAGGCAAATTATCATCAACCGCCATTTGCACTGGATGGCTCAATGAGCAGGCGCACAAGTCACCGCCACTACAGTTTTGTTAACTTTAAATCGCCAGTTGGAAGGAACCATTGGCCGAGTTGCTGGCACGGCTCATACAGGATCATTTATAACCCGCCGCAGTCACTTCAACCTTCTGTGGATTCACATCGCGCTATCAACACCAATGATATACACCTTATGCTATGGTCAATATGGAGAATCTCAAAGCCAACTCCTCGAGTCGTCTTGAGACTCGGGGGCTACAACGATATAACTCGGCAGCATTGGTCGGTTTCAATGCATTCAAGAACTCCGGGTCATTGGAGGGAAAAATAACCCGGTCCCGGAGGCTACTGCCATATTGGTGAAAAGTTTAAAGGCCGTCAGAAAATTTCTGGCTTAAAAAGAAGGATTCCGGTTTAGATCCGGCTCAAGAGACTTGACATCTCCCACAAGGCACTGAAGCTCTTAAATATCCGGTTTAATATCCGGTTCAAGGGAAATTTATCTGCCACAAAGTTTTGAAGCTCTCAAATCCGGTTCAAAATCCGGTTCAAGGTAAATTTGTTTATCACAAAACTTTAAAACTCTCAATATCCAGTTTTTTCCGGTTCAAAAAGAATTTATCTCTCGCAAAAGTTCGAGTTCTCCGGAAAAATTAAAGGGACCAAAAAGAGTCTATTACAAAGCACAACCCAAACATAGGTACCCTGCTTTAATGACCATTGGGAGCTGATCGTATTCGAATTTAGCTTAACCCTTTTGATGTGACCCTGATCGTATTCGAATCAGAGTCGTTAAATATTCTCATGATCACTAGGGGCCTTCCTGTTCAAACATAGGTCGTATTCGAACCAAAGACAACATAGCTGTCGGTACCCTCTTGATCGGCACACTGCCGAGCTCACTAGGGGGCTTCTTGATCGTATTCGAATCATAGCTCAACCCCTTTTGGGAACCGACTTTGATCGTATTCGAATCAGAGTCGTTAAAAAACTCTCAAGATCATTAGGGGGCTTCCTGTTCAACCATAGGTCGTATTCGAACCAAAGAGAACATAGCTGTCGGTACCTTCTTGATCGGCGCAACGCCAAAGCCACTGGGGGCTACACGATCGTATTCGAATCCTAGTTTAACCCCTTTGGAACGGTTTACTGATCGTATTCATAGAAAACCCAAAACAGTTGGGTGTACCTCCTATTTTAACCCCAAAGCGGATAAATACATCTTCATAGAAAACCCAAAACAGTTGGGTGTACCTCCTATTTCAGATCTGGAAGCAAAAGTAATTGTTTCTAGAAATGAGTCCTTTCTCGAGGAAAAGTTTCTCTCAAAAGAATTGAGTGGGAGGATGGTGGAGACTTGATAAGGTTATTGAACCGTCACTTCAACTAGTGTGTAGCAGGGCACAGGAAGTTGTTCCTGTGGCACCTACACCAATTGAAGTGGAAGCTTATGATGGTGATCATGAAACTTCGGATCAAGTCACTACCAAACCTCGTAGGACGACGAGGATGCGTAATACTTCAGAGTAGTACGTGATCCTGTCTTGGAAGTCATGTTGTTGGACAACGATGAACCTATGAGCTATGGAGAAGCAATGGTGGGCCCATATTCCGACAAATGGTTAGAAGCCATGAAATCCGAGATAAATGGAACTTTGAGAAGAAGACGGACGTGGACGGTAATGTTACCGTCTATGAAGCTCGACTTGTGGCAAAGAGTATTTCCACAAGTTCAAGGAGTTGACTACGATGAGATTTGCTCATCCGCAGCGATGCTTAGGTCCGTCGGAATCATGTAGGCATTAGCTGCATTTATGAAATCTGGCAGATGGATGTCAAAACAAGTTTCCTTACCAGTTTTCGTAAGGAAAGGTTGTATGTGATACAATCAGAAAGGTTTTGTCGATCCTAAGGATGCTAAAAGGTATGCTAGCTCCAGCGATCCTTCTAAGGACTGGAGTAAGCATCTCGGAGTTGGAATGTACGCTTTGATGAGATGATCAAAGATTTTGGATTTATACAAAGTTTATGAGAAATTTGTATTTCCAATAAAGTGAGTGGGAGCGCTACAACATTTCTGATAAGTATATGTGAATGACATATTGTTGATCCGAAATGATGTAAAATTTCTGGAAAGCATAAAGGGTTGTTTGAAAGGAGTTTTTCAAAGGAAGACCTGGATAAAAGCTACTTACATATTGGGCATCAAGATCTATAGAGATAGATCAAGACGCCCGATGATACTTTCAAAGAACGCACACCTTGACATGATTTTGAAAGAGTTCAAAATAGATCAGCAAAGAAGGAGTTCTTGGCTGTGTTACAAGGTGTGAGTATTGAGTAAGACTCAAGACCTGACCACAGCAGAAGAGAGAGAAAGGACGAAGGTCGTCCCCTATGCTTTAGACGTAGGCTCTACAGTATGCTATGCTGTGTACCACACATGAAGTGTGCCTTGCCATGAGTTGGTCAAGGGGTACAATAGTGATCCGGGAATGGATCACATGACAGCGGTCGAACATATCCTTAGTACCTAGTGGACTAAGGAATTTTCTCGATTATGGAGGTGGAAAGGAGTTCGTCGTAAAGGGTTACGTCGATGCGAACTTTGACACTAATCCGGATGACTCTGAGTAGTAAACCGGATTCGTGTAGTAGAGCAATTATTTGAAATGGCTCCAAATAGCGCGTGGTAGCATCCACAAAGATGACATAGATATTCGTAAAGCACACACGGATCTGAAAGGTTCAGACCCGTTGACTAAATAACCTCTCTCACAAGCATAACATGATCAAACCAGAACTCATTGAGTGTTAATCACATAGAGATGTGAACTAGATTGTTGACTCTAGTAAACTCTTGGGTGTTGGTCACATGGTGATGTGACCTGTCAGTGTTAATCACATGGTGATGTGAACTAGATTATTGACTCTAGTGCAAGTGGGAGACTGTTGGAAATATGCCCTAGAGGCAATAATAAATAGGTTATTATTATATTTCCTTGTTCATGATAATCGTTTATTATCCATGCTAGAATTGTATTGATAGGAAACTCAGATACATGTGTGGATACATAGACAACACCATGTCCCTAGTAAGCCTCTAGGAGACTAGCTCGTTGATCAATAGATGGTTACGGTTTCCTGACCATGGACATTGGATGTCGTTGATAACGGGATCACATCATTAGGAGAATGATGTGATGGACAAGACCCAATCCTAAGCCTAGCACAAGATCGTGTAGTTCGTTTGCTCAAAGCTTTTCTAATGTCAAGTATCACTTCCTTAGACCATGAGATTGTGCAACT
Source organism: Triticum aestivum (assembly GCF_018294505.1). Classification (NCBI taxonomy): domain Eukaryota; kingdom Viridiplantae; phylum Streptophyta; class Magnoliopsida; order Poales; family Poaceae; genus Triticum; species Triticum aestivum. Next base: position 426,327,808 of record NC_057796.1, read on the forward strand.
CCCGGATACCGTAGGAATGCTTTGGGTGTGCCAAACGTCACAACGTAACTGGGTGGCTATAAAGGTGCACTACGGGTATCTCCGAAAGTGTCTGTTGGGTTGGCACGAATCGAGACTGGGATTTGTCACTCCGTGTAAACGGAGAGGTATCTCTGGGCCCACTCGGTAGGACATCATCATTATGTGCACAATGTGACCAAGGAGTTGATCACGGGATGATGTGAGTTACGGAACGAGTAAAGAGACTTGCCGGTAACGAGATTGAACAAGGTATAGGGATACCGACGATCGAATCTCGGGCAAGTAACATACCGATGGACAAAGGGAATTGAATACGGGATTGATTGAATCCCCGACATCGTGGTTCATCCGATGAGATCATCGTGGAACATGTGGGAGCCAACATGGGTATCCAGATCCCGCTGTTGGTTATTGACCGGAGAACGTCTCGGTCATGTCTGCATGGTTCCCGAACCCGTAGGGTCTACACACTTAAGGTTCGATGACGCTAGGGTTATAGGGAAAGCATGTACGTGGTTACCGAATGTTGTTCGGAGTCCCGGATGAGATCCCGGACGTCACGAGGAGTTCCGGAATGGTCCGGAGGTAAAGATTTATATATGGAAAGTTGTTGTTCGGGTTCCGGGAAAAGTTCGGGTTTTTTCGGTATTGTACCGGGAAGCTTCCAGAAGATTCCGGAGGATTCCGGAGGGGTCCGGAGGTCCGGAAAATGTTCCACCACGTCCAATACAGTAGCATGGGCTGTAAGGGGGCGCCCTAGCCTTAATGGGCCAGGGGAACCAGCCCCCCCAAGGCCCATGCGCATGGGAGAGGGGAAACCCTAAGGGGGAGGGCCTCCACTTGACTTGGGAGGCACTCCTCCCCCCTTTGGCCACCCCCCAAGCCCCATCTAGGGCTAGCCGCACCCCTTGAGGGGGGAAACCCTAGATGGGGGCGCAGCCCTCCCCCTCCCCTATATATATTGAGGTTTTGGGCTGCCATAGACATGAGAACGTCTCCTTTTGGTGCAGCCCTACCCCTCTCCCTCCTCCTCCTCTCCCGCGGTGCTTGGCGAAGCCCTGCGGGATTGCCACGCTCCTCCACCACCACCATGCCGTCGTGTTGCTGCTGGATGGAGTCTTCCCAACCTCTCCCTCTCTCCTTGCTGGATCAAGGCGTGGGAGACGTCACCGGGCTGCACGTGTGTTGAACGCGGAGGCACCGTACTTTCGGTGCTTAGATCGGAATCAACCGCGATCTGAATCGCTACGAGTACGACTCCCTCATCCGCGTTCTTGCAACGCTTCCGCATCGCGATCTACAAGGGTATGTAGATTCACTCCCCTTCCCCTTGTTGCTAGATTACTCCATAGATTGATCTTGGTGATGCGTAGAAAATTTTGAATTTCTGCTACGTTCCCCAACAGTGGCATCATGAGCTAGGTCTATGCGTAGTTTCTATGCACGAGTAGAACACAAAGTAGTTGTGGGCGTCGATGTTGTCAATTCTTCTTGCCGCTACTAGTCTTATCTTGTTTCGGCGGCATTGTGGGATGAAGCGGCCCGGACCGACCTTACACGTACGCTTACGTGAGACAGGTTCCACCGACTGACATGCACTAGTTGCATAAGGTGGCTAGCGGGTGTCTGTCTCTCCCACTTTAGTCGGAACGGATTCGATGAAAAGGGTCCTTATGAAGGGTAAATGGAAATTGGCAAATCACGTTGTGGTCATACGTAGGTAAGAAACGTTCTTGCTAGAAACCTACAAACCACGTAAAAACTTGCAACAACAATTAGAGGACGTCTAACTTGTTTTTGCAGCATGTGCCTTGTGATGTGATATGGCCAGAAGATGTGATGAATGATATATGTGATGTATGAGATTGATCATATTCTTGTAATAAGAATCACGACTTGCATGTCGATGAGAATGACAACCGGCAGGAGCCATAGGAGTTGTCTTTATTATTTTGTATGACCTGCGTGTCATTGAATAACGCCATGTAAGTTACTTTACTTTATTGCTAAGCGCGTTAGCCATAGAAGTAGAAGTAACCATTGGCGTGACAACTTCAAGAAGACACAATGATGGAGATCATGATGATGGAGATCATGGTGTCATGCCGGTGACAAAGATGATCATGGTGCCCCGAAGATGGAGATCAAAGGAGCATAATGATATTGGCCATATCATGTCACTATTTGATTGCATGTGATGTTTATCATGTTTTTGCATCTTATTTGCTTAGAACGACGGTAGCAAGTAGGATGATCCCTTATAATAATTTCAAGAAAGTGTTCACCCTAACTGTGCACCGTTGCGAAGGTTCGTCGTTTCGAAGCACCACGTGATGATCGGGTGTGATAGATTCTTACGTTCGAATACAACGGGTGTTGACGAGCCTAGCATGTACAGACATGGCCTCGGCACACACGCAATACACTTAGGTTGACTTGACGAGCCTAGCATGTACAGACATGGCCTCGGAACACGGAGGACCGAAAGGTCGAGCATGAGTCGTATAGAAGATACGATCAACATGGAGATGTTCACCGATCTTGACTAGTCCGTCTCACGTGATGATCGGACACGGCCTAGTTGAACTCGGATCATGTTTCACTTAGATGACTAGAGGGATGTCTATCTGAGTGGGAGTTCATAATCAGATGAACTTCATTATCATGAACATAGTCAAAAAGGTATTTGCAAATTATGTCATAGCTTGCGCTTTAAGTTCTACTGGTTTAGATATGTTCCTAGAGAAAAATTTAGTTGAAAGTTGGTAGTAGCAATTATGCGGACTGGGTCCGTAAACTGAGGATTGTCCTCATTGCTGCACAGAAGGCTTATGTCCTTAATGCACCGCTCGGTGTGCTGAACCTCAGCGTCGTCTGTAGATGTTGCGGAACATCTGACATACACGTTTTGATAACTACGTGATAGTTCAGTGCGTAATGCTAACGGTTTAGAATTGTGGCACCAAAGACGTTTTGAAACGTCGCAGAACATATGAGATGTTCCGAAGACTGAAATTGGGATTTCAGACTAGTGCCCACGTCAAGAGGTATGAGACCTCTGACAAGTTTCTTAAGCCTGAAGACTAAGGGAGAAAAGCTCAATCGTTGAGCATGTGCTCAGATTGTCTGAGTGCCACAATCGCTTGAATCGAGTGGGAGTTTATCTTCCAGATGAGATAGTGATGGTTCTCCATAGTCACTGCCACCAAGCTATTAGAGCTTCGTGATGAACTATAACATATCAAGGATAGATGATGATCCTTGAGCAACTCGCGATGTTTGACACCGCGAAAGTAGAAATCAAGAAGGAGCATCAATTGTTGATGGTTAATAAAACCACTAGTTTAAGAAGGGCAAGGGAAAAAGGGATACTTCATGAAACAACAAGTCGTTTGCTGCTCTAGTGAAGAATCCCAAGGTTGAACCCAAACCCGAGACTAAGTGCTTCTGTAATAAGAGGAACGGTCACTGAAGCAGTACTACCCTAGGTACTTGGTAGATGAGAAGGCAGGCAAGGTCGACAGAAGTATATTGGATATACGTTATATGAATGTGTACTTTACTAGTACTCCTAGTAGCACCAGGGTATTAGATACTGGTTCGGTTGCTAAGTGTTAGTAACTCGAAATAAAAGCTGTGGAATAAATGGAGACTAGCTAAAGGTGAGATGACGATATGTGTTGGAAATGTTTCCAAGGTTGATGTGATCAAGCATCGCATGCTCCCTCTACCATCGAGATTTGGTGTTTGCGTTGAGCATGATTGGATTATGTTTATCGCAATACGGTTATTCATTTAAGGAGAATAATGGTTACTCTGCTTATTTGAATAATACTTTCAATGGTCTTGCACCTAAAATGAATCTCGATTGTAGTGATACACATGTTCGTGCCAAAAGATGTAAAATAGTAATGATAGTTCCAGATACTTATGGCACTGCAATTTGAGTCATATTGGTATAGAACGCATGAAGAAGCTCCATGTAGATGGATCTTTGGACTCAATCGTTTTTGAAAAGATTGAGACATGCGAACCATGTCTATTGGTATATATGCATGAAGAAACTCCATGCAGATGGATCGCTTGGACTCACTTGATTTCGAATCACTTGAGACATGCAAATCATACCACATGGGCGAGATGACTGAAAGTCCTCGTTTTCAGTAAGATGGAACAAGAGAGCAACTTATTGGAAGTAATACATTTTGATGTATGCAGTCCAATGAGTTCTGAGGCATGCAGTGGATATCATTATGTTCTTACTTCACAGATGATTTGAGTAGATGCTGAGAATATTTACTTGATGAAACACAAGTCTGAATTATTGAAAGGTTCAAGTAATTTCAGAGTGAAGTCGAAGATTGTCGTGACAAGAGGATAAAATGTCTATGATATGATCATAGAGATATCTGAGTTACGAGTTTGGCACACAATTAAGACATTGTGGAAAGTGTTTCACAATTAATACCGCCTGGAACACCATAGTGTGATGGTGTGTCCGAACATCATAACTGCACCCTATTGGATATGGTGCATACCATGATGTTTCTTATCAAATTACCACTATCGTTTATGGGTTAGGCATTAGAGACAACCGCATTCACTTTAAAAGGGGCACCACGCAATTCCGTTGAGACGACACCGTTTAGAGAAACCTAAGTTGTCGTTTCTTAAAAGTTTGGGGCTGCGCAGCTTATGTGAAAAAGTTTCAAGCTGATAAGCTCGAACCCAAAGCGGATAAATACATCTTCATAGAAAACCCAAAACAGTTGGGTGTACCTCCTATTTCAGATCTGGAAGCAAAAGTAATTGTTTCTAGAAATGAGTCCTTTCTCGAGGAAAAGTTTCTCTCAAAAGAATTGAGTGGGAGGATGGTGGAGACTTGATAAGGTTATTGAACCGTCACTTCAACTAGTGTGTAGCAGGGCACAGGAAGTTGTTCCTGTGGCACCTACACCAATTGAAGTGGAAGCTTATGATGGTGATCATGAAACTTCGGATCAAGTCACTACCAAACCTCGTAGGACGACGAGGATGCGTAATACTTCAGAGTAGTACGTGATCCTGTCTTGGAAGTCATGTTGTTGGACAACGATGAACCTATGAGCTATGGAGAAGCGATGGTGGGCCCATATTCCGACAAATGGTTAGAAGCCATGAAATCCGAGATAAATGGAACTTTGAGAAGAAGACGGACGTGGACGGTAATGTTACCGTCTATGAAGCTCGACTTGTGGCAAAGAGTATTTCCACAAGTTCAAGGAGTTGACTACGATGAGATTTGCTCATCCGCAGCGATGCTTAGGTCCGTCGGAATCATGTAGGCATTAGCTGCATTTATGAAATCTGGCAGATGGATGTCAAAACAAGTTTCCTTACCAGTTTTCGTAAGGAAAGGTTGTATGTGATACAATCAGAAAGGTTTTGTCGATCCTAAGGATGCTAAAAGGTATGCTAGCTCCAGCGATCCTTCTAAGGACTGGAGTAAGCATCTCGGAGTTGGAATGTACGCTTTGATGAGATGATCAAAGATTTTGGATTTATACAAAGTTTATGAGAAATTTGTATTTCCAATAAAGTGAGTGGGAGCGCTACAACATTTCTGATAAGTATATGTGAATGACATATTGTTGATCCGAAATGATGTAAAATTTCTGGAAAGCATAAAGGGTTGTTTGAAAGGAGTTTTTCAAAGGAAGACCTGGATAAAAGCTACTTACATATTGGGCATCAAGATCTATAGAGATAGATCAAGACGCCCGATGATACTTTCAAAGAACGCACACCTTGACATGATTTTGAAAGAGTTCAAAATAGATCAGCAAAGAAGGAGTTCTTGGCTGTGTTACAAGGTGTGAGTATTGAGTAAGACTCAAGACCTGACCACAGCAGAAGAGAGAGAAAGGACGAAGGTCGTCCCCTATGCTTTAGACGTAGGCTCTACAGTATGCTATGCTGTGTACCACACATGAAGTGTGCCTTGCCATGAGTTGGTCAAGGGGTACAATAGTGATCCGGGAATGGATCACATGACAGCGGTCGAACATATCCTTAGTACCTAGTGGACTAAGGAATTTTCTCGATTATGGAGGTGGAAAGGAGTTCGTCGTAAAGGGTTACGTCGATGCGAACTTTGACACTAATCCGGATGACTCTGAGTAGTAAACCGGATTCGTATAGTAGAGCAATTATTTGAAATGGCTCCAAATAGCGCGTGGTAGCATCCACAAAGATGACATAGATATTCGTAAAGCACACACGGATCTGAAAGGTTCAGACCCGTTGACTAAATAACCTCTCTCACAAGCATAACATGATCAAACCAGAACTCATTGAGTGTTAATCACATAGAGATGTGAACTAGATTGTTGACTCTAGTAAACTCTTGGGTGTTGGTCACATGGTGATGTGACCTGTCAGTGTTAATCACATGGTGATGTGAACTAGATTATTGACTCTAGTGCAAGTGGGAGACTGTTGGAAATATGCCCTAGAGGCAATAATAAATAGGTTATTATTATATTTCCTTGTTCATGATAATCGTTTATTATCCATGCTAGAATTGTATTGATAGGAAACTCAGATACATGTGTGGATACATAGACAACACCATGTCCCTAGTAAGCCTCTAGGAGACTAGCTCGTTGATCAATAGATGGTTACGGTTTCCTGACCATGGACATTGGATGTCGTTGATAACGGGATCACATCATTAGGAGAATGATGTGATGGACAAGACCCAATCCTAAGCCTAGCACAAGATCGTGTAGTTCGTTTGCTCAAAGCTTTTCTAATGTCAAGTATCACTTCCTTAGACCATGAGATTGTGCAACTCCCGGATACCGTAGGAATGCTTTGGGTGTGCCAAATGTCACAACGTAACTGGGTGGCTATAAAGGTGCACTACGGGTATCTCCGAAAGTGTCTGTTGGGTTGGCACGAATCGAGACTGGGATTTGTCACTCCGTGTAAACGGAGAGGTATCTCTGGGCCCACTCGGTAGGACATCATCATTATGTGCACAATGTGACCAAGGAGTTGATCACGGGATGATGTGAGTTACGGAACGAGTAAAGAGACTTGCCGGTAACGAGATTGAACAAGGTATAGGGATACCGACGATCGAATCTCGGGCAAGTAACATACCGATGGACAAAGGGAATTGAATACGGGATTGATTGAATCCCCGACATCGTGGTTCATCCGATGAGATCATCGTGGAACATGTGGGAGCCAACATGGGTATCCAGATCCCGCTGTTGGTTATTGACCGGAGAACGTCTCGGTCATGTCTGCATGGTTCCCGAACCCGTAGGGTCTACACACTTAAGGTTCGATGACGCTAGGGTTATAGGGAAAGCATGTACGTGGTTACCGAATGTTGTTCGGAGTCCCGGATGAGATCCCGGACGTCACGAGGAGTTTCGGAATGGTCCGGAGGTAAAGATTTATATATGGAAAGTTGTTGTTCGGGTTCCGGGAAAAGTTCGGGTTTTTTCGGTATTGTACCGGGAAGCTTCCAGAAGATTCCGGAGGATTCCGGAGGGGTCCGGAGGTCCGGAAAATGTTCCACCACGTCCAATACAGTAGCATGGGCTGTAAGGGGGCGCCCTAGCCTTAATGGGCCAGGGGAACCAGCCCCCCAAGGCCCATGCGCATGGGAGAGGGGAAACCCTAAGGGGGAGGGCCTCCACTTGACTTGGGAGGCACTCCTCCCCCCTTTGGCCACCCCCCAAGCCCCATCTAGGGCTAGCCGCACCCCTTGAGGGGGGAAACCCTAGATGGGGGCGCAGCCCTCCCCCTCCCCTATATATATTGAGGTTTTGGGCTGCCATAGACATGAGAACGTCTCCTTTTGGTGCAGCCCTACCCCTCTCCCTCCTCCTCCTCTCCCGCGGTGCTTGGCGAAGCCCTGCGGGATTTCCACGCTCCTCCACCACCACCATGCCGTCGTGTTGCTGCTGGATGGAGTCTTTCCCAACCTCTCCCTCTCTCCTTGCTGGATCAAAGCGTGGGAGACGTCACCGGGCTGCACGTGTGTTGAACGCGGAGGCACCGTACTTTCGGTGCTTAGATCGGAATCAACCGCGATCTGAATCGCTACGAGTACGACTCCCTCATCCGCGTTCTTGCAACGCTTCCGCATCGCAATCTACAAGGGTATGTAGATTCACTCCCCTTCCCCTTGTTGCTAGATTACTCCATAGATTGATCTTGGTGATGCGTAGAAAATTTTGAATTTCTGCTACGTTCCCCAACAGCGACCTCGCCTCTAGGCCACCCGCACCGTGAGTCAAGCCGCCGCCCATGCATGTGGCGATTTGAACCTGACGCAACAATTCCAAGCAAGGAAGTGGAGGGCAACATCACCTAGACCAAGTACCAAATTAAAATTAGGCGGCCACGTGACCAAGTACCATTAATTAATCTGCACGAGTTCCAAAGCTCAATGGATTGAGCTCCCTCACATGCTGTGTGTCACCATATGAACATCAAAGGCATTCAGTAGTCACGTACTAGCACTAGTACGGATGATTTCGTACGGACAGTGCTAGTACTCACCGTAATTCAGGATCAGTGTCCGCGTTCATCCGACGAAAATATCAGGTGCTATTCTTTCTGTCTATTTTTAAGTATATATCATTTATCCGAGAATAATTACTCTTGCCCATAATATATTTTATGCTGGACAATTGTTCATTATAAAAGTGGTTTCATGCCATGGATACAGAGCGTGCGCAAGTCGCCGCCCTTGCAGCCCGGTCTACATCCACTCGCTCGTCCGCGCGGCTTACTGTGCCTGCGATTCTTGGCCTCGCCGCACCGGCTTACGACACCGCTGCTGGCTCTCCCGTCCATGCCAGTTTGTGAGGCCACGGCTGAATTACCTGCAGGCTCCAGCGGCCGATTCACCCGCGTCTGTGCCGCGTTTGAGTCTATGGAGGCCATCTTGAGCCGTCAGGGCCATTCTAAGCCGCCGTTGAGTCGCCTCTGCTGTGTTGATCCGCTGGGGCCGCGTTGAGCCGCCGCCCGGTGGAGTTTTTTCTGCTACAATCAGGCCATATCTATCTAAGGATTATTTTATTAGCGCATATATTGTTTTTTCCAAGAACAAATTATTCTGGTCCGCAATATATTTTATGCAGGACAATGATTCATTATCAAGGTGGTGCCATGCTATGCCTATGGAGTGTGCGGTAGCATCATCATGCATTGGCATCTGCGCCCGTTTGCTGTTAAACGGGTGTGCGCAAGCCGCCGCCCGTGTAGCTCGATCTACATTAACTCGCTGGAACCACGCCCATGATTGGCTCGGCGTCCGCGGGGCTTACCGCTCCTGCGATTGACTCGCCCGTCCGCGCCGGTTTACAACGCCGCGGCCGACTCATCTGTTTGCTCCAGCGGTTGACTTGGCCGTGATTGATTTCAGCTTCACCGTGGTGATCATCAACTCCGCGGTGGATAATTTCTGGCCTGACATGTCAGGTGAAATCAATCCAGCATATATATATATATATTATATATTTTTTCTTTAAAAGAGCAATCACTCTGGCCTGTGATGTTTTTGAGGCAGGACAATTGTTCACTACATTAACATGATGTGGCTAACTCTCCCGTCTGCGTCGGCTTACAATGCCGCGGCCGATTCATCTGTCTGTGCCGCCTCTGATGTTGTGGTCGTCCTTGTCGTCCATCTCTCGTTGCCTGGTCTACATCAGCATACCGGGCTGCACCTGTCTGAATGAGCTGTTTATTGGGTATGAGCAAGTCACAGCTTGGGTAGCCCGGTTTTCTTTCAAATTGGAGGCAAATTATCATCAACCGACGTTTGCACTGGGTGGCTCAATGAGCAGGCGCACAAGTCGCCGCCACTACAGTTTTGTTAACTTTAAATCGCCAGTTGGAAGGAACCATTGGCTGAGTTGCTGGCACGGCTCATACAGGATCATTTATAACCCGCCGCAGTCACTTCAACCTTCTGTGGATTCACATCGCGCTATCAACACCAATGATATACACCTTATGCTATGGTCAATATGGAGAATCTCAAAGCCAACTCCTCGAGTCGTCTTGAGACTCGGGGGCTACAACGATATGACTCGGCAGCATTGGCCGGTTTCAATGCATTCAAGAACTCCGGGTCATTGGAGGGAAAAATAACCCGGTCCCGGAGGCTACCGCCATATTGGTGAAAAGTTTAAAGGCCGTCAGAAAATTTCCGGCTTAAAAAGAAGGATTCCGGTTTAGATCCAGCTCAAGAGACTTGACATCTCCCACAAGGCACTGAAGCTCTTAAATATCCGGTTTAAAATCCGGTTCAAGGGAAATTTATCTGCCACAAAGTTTTGAAGCTCTCAAATCCGGTTCAAAATCCGGTTCAAGGTAAATTTGTTTATCACAAAACTTTAAAACTCTCAATATCCGGTTTTTTCCGGTTCAAAAAGAATTTATCTCTCGCAAAAGTTCGAGTTCTCAGGAAAAATTAAAGGGACCAAAAAGAGTCTATTACAAAGCACAACCCAAACATAGGTACCCTGCTTTAATGACCATTGGGAGCTGATCGTATACGAATTTAGCTTAACCCTTTTGATGTGACCCTGATCGTATTCGAATCAGAGTCGTTAAATATTCTCATGATCACTAGGGGCCTTCCTGTTCAAACATAGGTCGTATTCGAACCAAAGACAACATAGCTGTCGGTACCCTCTTGATCGGCACACTGCCGAGCTCACTAGGGGGCTTCTTGATCGTATTCGAATCATAGCTCAACCCCTTTTGGGAACCGACTTTGATCGTATTCGAATCAGAGTCGTTAAAAAACTCTCAAGATCATTAGGGGGCTTCCTGTTCAAACATAGGTCGTATTCGAACCAAAGAGAACATAGCTGTCGGTACCTTCTTGATCGGCGCAACGCCAAAGCCACTGGGGGCTACATGATCGTATTCGAATCCTAGTTTAACCCCTTTGGAACGGTTTACTGATCGTATTCGAATCAGAAGCCTCAATTTTTCTTTCTATTTGGCTTATGTTTTTTGAAAGCGATCTTTGATTTTGTCTTGAGACCCTTTTTGTTCATATCTGAAGCATATATGTGGCTTCGATTAACCCGGCTTGACTTTGGATGATAAGTCGCCATCATATGACCATCATAAACATTTGGAAGTCTTGATTTCTAAAGATTGGGTTATCACCCTTACTGCACAAGTCACATAAACCGGCAGTGAAAATTCAATATCACAGGGTTCTTGTGATCTACTTGTGTGCAGGATAAGACTACATTTGGATGGTTACCCGCCCTGGCTTTTGACGTTAAGTCGCCAGGGTATATGTTGTTTAAGCTCTGTGCAGGATTTACAGAGCTATGACTTACATAAATGATTAAGTTCAAGCCCATCATCAAAGATTGAAATTGGTGTCTCAAAAGGGTTATCAATTCTTGATTTTCTCAAAGGCTATAAGCCGCCGGGTTATGAAATTCCGGCTTACAACGAATGCGCATTAAGTCGCCATCGGCCAAGAGCCACCGAATATTTGAGCTCCGGATCTACTTGTCACCGATAAGATTATATTATTCAAATCTTGAATAGCCAACATGGCTAGATTTTTATTATGATTATCAATATTATGATGGAGGTCTTTAAAGTCGCTTCAGCGCAATGGCTATTATTTTATCAAGGTATATGATTTATTTTACAATGGAGGGAATAGTCCTGAGTCGCTGCAGGCTTACGACCCGGTACTTGGAGGCTATATTATTCAAGTTGAGGTTACATCAAATAGGCAAGTCCCATGTCACTGCCAGCATGCACCATGGCACTTGGGGGCTAATGCAAAGTCATTTTTTGCTCAACTTATTGAAGACCCGAGTCATCACATTGTAATGAGCCGGCCCTTGGGGGCTACCAATTGCTCCTGTCAAACATTCAAGGTACACAAGCATTATTCCATTATATTGAACGGTCCACTACTCAGTTGGTAGAGTACAAAGCTCTTAACCTTGTGGACGTGGGTTCAAGCCCCATGGTGGAGATTATATTATATGATGTTATTATCAATACATTATATACAAAGTCCCAGCTCAGTATTATCTTACTGACCCGGCCCTTGGGGCCTACATGTTGCTGTTCAAGTTTACATGGTTATATCTACAAAGTCCCTGATCATTATTGCATAATGACCCGACCCTTGGGGGCTACACTGGTTGAAGTTTTCATGAGCATAAGGCAATTACAAGTCCCAGGTTGCTGCAAGCATGACAACCCGGCACTTGGGGGCTACAGGTGATATGCATGTAAGGGAGAAAAAAATCTTCAAATTCTCAGTTTGGAGCAGACCAGATTAACCCGGTGTCTGCAACAATCATGATCCGGCATCATTTATTTATAACCCGGCAATCTTGGCGATCATAAATCGGCCAGATCTACATCTTTAAGCTGGCTGAATATCAGTTGAATATTTCAAGACCAATATTTTTGTCAAATCAGAGCATTGAAGGCCGACTCAAATGGATTATTTCTTATAACATTTCTTTACAAGAGCCAATGTCAGCAAACGGATTATGAAGCTGGCCTATTGACCCGGATATTCCAGGAGAAAATGTCAAGGACTGAGGGATGATCAGGTGCCGGCTTACAAGAATATTTAAACCGGAGCACAACCTGTCAAATTTGTTCTTGAGTTATTTTGCAGGATCAGTTCAACATGGATAAATCCAAATTAAACTGGGGGCTAATGTCGGGGATATACCCCGGGGTATGACCCGGCCAGACTTGGCGACTCACCAGAGACCTGGCTAGAGCTTGGCGACTCACTGGTGATCCGCCCGAACATGGCAATTCACAGGTAACCCGCCTGGACATTGTGACTCAATGGAGACCCGGCGGGCGGATCAGACGGACGACAAGGCACAAGGCCCAGCAGGCTAGCTTATACTCTGGTGGGCCGGCTTATGGAAAAAGGGATGACGAATATTTGCTTTACGAGTTAGCAAGACCCGGACTTGTATTCAACTTGTAAGAAAAGATAGACTAGTCCTAGTCCTACTAGGACTCCGCATGTAACCCGCCCCTCTAACTTATATAAGGAGGGGCAGGGCACCCCAAAGAGGGACAAGCAACAATCAATAATCTCTAGGGCTAGACACAATTAGAGGAGAGCCGGTTTACGGCGACTCCCTCATGAGCGTAATGAGATCTAGCCTCAAACAACATGTAGGGTTATTACCGGATGATGTTTCCCGGGGCCCGAAGCTGTCTAAAAATCCTTTTCTTGCGTTGCGTTTCTCGATTCCGCCCAACCCCTCTCAAGCTACCACATAGATGTGCTGGCCTCGCGACTAAGTCCTGACAGTAAGGGTATCTGCCATGACTATTCCACAACAGATACGGACTCGAGCGGTACTGCCACGGTGGTAGGGCGGTACTACCGCTCATGAGCGGCACTGCCGCTGCGAAGTACCGCACAATCCGACACGAAAAATGACCCCTCGAGTCGATGCGGTAGGGGCCTGGTACCGTAGCGGTACTACTGCTGAGGACCCACCGGCGGTACTACCGCTGCGGAGCGGTACTGCCGCCTGTGACTCCTAAGCGGTACTACCGCTGGGTACCGCGGTACTACCGCTGGCGCCATCCTAAAGCCACCTCCACAAAAACAAGTATACTCCACGGGAAACCAAAACTGCCATAACTTCTGCATATGAGCTCTGAATTGAGCAAACTCAAGCTTGTTGGAAACAAGACGACGAGTAAGAAGAGGCAGGGGAGGTATGCCTAACAAATGGAGGAGTGAAACCTCCAACAGAGAAGAACGGACATAACCTCCAACATCGAAAACATCATAGAAGATGCAAGTGAAGTCCGTTTTCGATGAACTCGAGCTTGTCAACAAGATGACCAAAAGCTCCAAAACTCACAAAGAGAAGCAAACAAGAACCAATAAAGATGATGCAAGGATGTAGTTGTTTGAGCTCTCTATGAACGATACGATCAAGCTACTCATCGAGAGCCCCCTTGATAGTACGACAATCGATCCTATAACCCGGTCTCCCAACTACCACCATGAGACCGGTAAAATAGAAAACCTATCAAAAGCAAACCTTTGCCTTGCACATGGTCCACTTGAGCTAGATGATGACGATCTTGACTCCCTCAAGATGGACCACCTTTCTTGATTGCGTTGGCTCGATGAAGACTAGTTGATTGCTCCCCCATACTCCACTATGGGTGAGCCACCCTTCCGCACATCTTCACAAGTCCTTTGTCACCACAATGGCTTCAAGCATTTGATCTCTCCGTGATGCTTTACTTTAACTTGCCCGCTTCACTTGAACTTGCACACCGCAACCTAACCCCACAAAGAACTCTCACGAAGACCATGGGTTAGTACACAATGCATAATTGACAATGCTTACCATACCATGGGATCGCTTGATCCCTCGGTACATCCTGTGCGCTTTGTGTGTTGATCAACTTGATTCACTCTTGACTTAGTCTTGATCAACCTTGACTCTTTCCAACTCTCTTCATTTGGATGATGTCTTGAAGGTAAACATGAATGATCACACAATCTTCTTCTTCAAGACATGCTTGCAATAAGCTCAACTCTCACATGACTAATCTTTGGATAATTCCTTAATAACACCTTGGTCACCACATAAACTCCTTGAAACCAACACATGGACTTCAAGAAATGCCGATGGACAAATCCTTCAAATATAACTCAAGGCAACCATTAGTCCATAGAGATTGTCATAAATTACCAAAACCAAACATGGGGGCACCGCATGTTCTTTCATACAGTCATCTTCCGATGACTCTCGTTTGTTGACCACATTGACCACACCGTGCCGAGCGCACCAAGGCCGGTGGACGATGGCGAGGCCCCAGACTGGAACGACCCGGAGATGGGGAAGACGCGACAGTGGAGTCACAGATGGAGAGGACTGGGAAACTTGACTGGTTCGGGTGCGCGGCAGCACTGCCGCCCACGGGAGACAGGAGCAAGAACAGAGGTTCAAGAAGGAGCACGGCTGTTGGATTAGCATCCAACGATCCAGCTGCTAGAATCATTTGTTGATTAAGTTGACAAAGCCCTGCATACACGTCAGCTTAGTAGGCCCACAAGTCAGCCACCAAATCTGCCGGGTCCGAGCTGTCATCGGGAGGAATAGTTTTTTTTGCATAACAAGGAGGCACTTCCTTCCGTGTGAAGATACAGCCGGTGGGTCCCAGCTGAAAGGGGGAGGACACATTTTTTCAGCTTAATAAGGAGGAACTTTCCTTGCGTGCGACCATGGATCTCGTGGGTCCCAGCCGTCAGGCTCTCCACGTACAGTCCTCTTCCGATGACTCTCGTTTGTTGACCACGCCGCGCCGAGCGCAGCGAGGCAGTAGACGACGGCGAGGCCTCAGACGGGAACGATCCGGAGATGGGAATACGCGGCAGTGGAGTCGCAGATTGAGAGGAGTACAAGGGTTATAACTGGTTCTGGTGTGGCGTGGGGCTGCGATCGGTGGAGAATAATAGGAGGTGTGGAGGGATAGCCTGGCGGGCGGTGGGGTAGTGCTTCGCAGCGATGCGTGCTAAGCAGAGCCGCTAGCCGCCGGAGGCCAGAGCAGGCGGCCCCGACGAAGCTGGAGGAAGAAGACGAGAGATTGAAGGTGCATGCCGGCCGTTGGATATATATCCAATGGTTGTGGATGTCATAATCATTTGTTGACCAAGTTGACAACGCCTTGCGTAGGCTTTGACCTATTGGTCCACATGTCAGCCTGCAAAAATGTGGCATGTATTTAACCTATGTTTTCTAGAATTAAAGTCCATTTGTTGGGCAGGGTGAACAAATAATTTCGCATCAATGCGGCTCATTTAATATTTTTAAAAAATCCCGGCCCATTTGCACTTTCTTGAAATACACAAATTAGCTAGGCTCGTTCTATATATAATGTTAGGTTAGAAGGAGCAATTAATATCAAAAAATAAACTGGAGCGACACATTTTATATATAAAAAATTAACAAATTAGGGAGTTATTGCTCAAAACAAAAATGAAGATCCCCGATACCCCTGAAAAAAGCTCCGCGATGACAGTCATCATTGGAAATTTATTTCGTTTATTGACTAAGGTTGACAAACCCGTGGGCCCCACGGCTTGGACCTGGTGGGTCCCCACTGTCAGTCTCTCGGCGTACAGTCCTCTCCGGATTCCTCTTGTTTATTGAGCATGTTGACAACGGCATACGGCGGCGCCACAGCGAGCGCACACGGACGGGAAAGAACCGGACATTAGACATACTAACAAGTTCACACAAGTACAACAGAAAAGGTAAACACTCGTATCAAACTCAGGTTCACAGGACACGTTGATATTCATAGCCAGCATTCATGATCAACAACTCAAAAGATTCATATATACATAAGTTCAGCATGTCTATGCATCCAAATGATTGATAGATCACAAGACAATATTCATAGATAATTCACAAAAAGATTCAGATATACACATGTTCAGTATGTTTATGCATCCAAATGATGGAGATCACAGCCAATATCATCCATGGACAAACTTTAATTACCTAGGGTACAGACTGGTAAATGGTGTTCAGTCGGAGGTACTTCTTGCTAAAATTAATGCTTGTACGAGTAAACTTTCGAGTACATAAGAGGCACCATAGACAATCTGAACTTTACTCATAGGTTTATCCTCGAAATAGTGGCCTCGTGCCGAGGGAGGTTTGAGCAACTTGGCCACTACTTTCATCCAACGAGTTTACTGGCTCATCTTGGTCTTGTAGCTCGCCAAAATTCTACATTGCAGACAAGAAAGGAGGCGGTTGATAAAATGAACCACCCAAATTTTTTATGCATTTCAACTGAAATGGAGCATCCCTGGCGTGCAGACTGATTAAGTGTCAGATGAATATATGCGTCAACCAACTTATCTGGAATCTTTAGACTCCATGCCATACAGTTATCTACCATATGTGCCGATAGCCAAAAGGCACAAGTTGGGACCAAAGACTGGACTGCGTTTTTCTGGGCTATGCGCCAAGCAATATTTTTAGCGTTCACTCTCCTAATACTTGGAGTTTGACAACTAGTTGACGCCGGTTGATACTCGAATGAATATAAGCACTTCTTCTTGTCAACATTGATGCTTGTCTGAGTGAACTTTGGAGTGCATAGCAGCAGCATAAGTATCTGTCCATCTGATCTTTTTGTGCAGTTCTACTGAAATCGCCAGATGTAATGATTTGCCTGCGAGTTCAGGCTCCAAGTTACTCCTTTATGAAATCGGGAAACAGTAGCACAATACCAAATTACCAATACATATGACAAGCACAATAATCAGGATAAAGACCGGTACCAACCTGTGTGAGGTAGCATATCAATTACTATTTTCTTTGACTGGAAGCCGAGATAAGCGAAGCGACTGACAGGAAAGGAAGGAAGCAAGCCGAGATAAGTGTCTGACAGGAAAGGAAGGAAGCAGTCGAGGCAATGAAGCACCCGAAGTTTTTGTGCAGTTCCACCAAAATCGAGCATCCCTGTTGGCACATATATTGAGAGTGTGAGATTACTGTAATAGTGGGACTAGTCGATGAAACATACACTAACAAATAGAAGCACCCTCATTATCTTAATGGGTAAAGTTAGCAACATAGTAGTCTTGCTTAAAGAGAGGTATTAGTTTATTTAATGAGTGCCAATTAGCTCAACACTCAAAGCATTGCCATGTATCATAGGTTGCAAAACTTTAACGTGCAAAGATAAAGGAGTTTCTCATGACAGTAGCACGATACAAATAGAGATGACAGCAAACTAATATGGATGAAGGCCTTAGGCCGGTACCAACCTGAGCAAAAAAGCTTATTCATGTAGTCCCGGAAGAGATGATAAAGCACTCACTGGAATCACTCAACATTATATATTTTTGTGCACTTCAATTGTATGGTTGAAATCACTCTTGTTTACCAGTGGTGAGATTATATTGAAAGATTATCAAGAACTTCCAGCAAAGTTAAAGCACTGGCTGGGATACAGTTCATTGTATTATCTTGTGTAGTTCCACTAAAATGTATAATTGGCACAACATGATCCCTGTTTGTACAAGTAGGAACAAGGTGAAACCTTCATTAGCTTAGTGAGAAAGGATAGAAAGAAATTAGCATATTACTCTAATAGTAGCATCAAATTCATGATGGGCAATACGCAAAACATTGCCTCATTGAACCAGTGGCAATAAATTGACATGCAAAACAATAGCACTATTATGTCATGACACTACCAAAATTCCCTCCCTGCTCCACCACATGATTCACCTCTATAGACACACATACACACGTACATGATTCAGCATAGGGTGCTACTAAAGATTTGTTTAACTCCGACAGGAAAATTAGGCAGCAATAAATTAGTGCTACTTAAGTACTCATAATTAATTAAGTGACCTTGCAGGAGAGACAGCAGAAGTGGAAGGGCTCCCTGGAGGATCGTCTCACATGTAAGGTAAACGTTGCCGGAGCCCTTGAATGGCCTCGACTGAGGCCTTGGCGTCGGCAAGATCACCTTGGCACTCTTGATCGTGTAGAGCTGGGTCACAGATGCATCCAGAATCCAGTTAATTAGTATGATGTGTCGTCAACCCAAGTACTACTCTGCTGCATTTCTCTATCTATCTCTACTCTACTCTTATCTACTCTACTCTTATAAAAAAACAGAGTTGGTCGTGATGGTGTGCCTGCCATCCTACAATATAGGCCGTCCGATTTATATCTGACGGATAGGAAGGAAACTATGGCAATTTTGCAAAAGGGTACCCACACCCCTCTCCACATTTGCAAATAAGGCCTTCCCTCGTTCATCCTTTTCTCTCACAAGATAAACTACACATACAAATGTATCTTGATGTTACGTGCAACGCACGAGCATCTTGCTAGTCTTCCAAGTAAATTAAGACTAGTAGCAACACAGCAATACAATACCACTAGCAAGATGTGTGACACCCAAAATTTTATTTGGATTTTTTCAAAAATTTTAATTTGACTTGAGGGACGTGATTTAAATTTTTCTTCAAAAGAACCCTCCCTTTCAAAATATTTTTTTATGGCAAGAGTTTTATTTGCATTCACCCAAGACTTGTTTTTGGTTTTGGAGGTTCTTGCTTTTTATTTGGACTCAAACCAAAATGCTTTTCACTTGAGAAAAATGTCTTTTGAAGATTTCTTTGAAAATACTCTATAGCTTTTGGAATAATCCTTTACCACTTTCAACAAATCTCTCTTGCCATGGCCTTAGTGCAAATCCACTCTCCTAAACCTCCCCTCATCTTTGGATCATGATTTGCATCAAATCCAGCAAGTTGGACCTCCCCGTATGATTATTTTCCATTTAAATCTTATCAAACAATTTCTGTCTTCTATTCTAGCCCTTGGAGATTTACAAAGGAGCTACCATTTCTGTTTTGATATTTGCCCCCAAACCAATTTCCCTTCCTAGTCCTTTGAACCCTCAACCAAGATCCATGAAGATCCACTGGTCTTCAGTTCAAATATTTCAAACTATACTTGCTGCAAGTTTGGACCAGATTTGTCAAATTTGATGAAATTCATTCAAATCCTTCTCCAAAATTTTTGAGAAAAATCAGGCAGCCTCTGGGTGCATTGAGAGGTCACCTCACCAAGTCCCAGCCCCAGGAAATTTTTTCTCCTTGCCAAATCATTCTATCGAACACCTGCAGGGCATTGTCAAAATCAGGTTCAGTCAAATTCAGAGAACAGTTCAGTGTTGCTGTCGTTTCTTCAGTGTCCGTAGTCGATCTCGCCAGTACCTCGGCGTCGCCGTGTTCCCTGTCCCCTCCCCCTTGTCCTCTGCACCGCACAAGCGCCTGGAGCCTTGCGGACATCGGCGACGAGCTGGAGGAGGTGCGCCGCCCCGTGACCGACGCCAGCGGCGGCTTTGCGGCCGCCAGAGAGAGGCGCAGCGTAGACGGCGCCACCTAGCGCCGCCCAAGCCACCGGAGGCCGCCGCGTGGCCACCCACTCCCCCATGCGCGCTGCCACCCTCGTCGTGAACCGCTGGGCGCGGAGCGCGCTCTCTGCCGCCGTCGTGCCCGTGCGGCCACCCCACCGTGGACCGGCGCCATTACGCCAAGACCAACCGGGATTAGCGGGGGAACGGCACCAGTACACCTCACTGATGCTGCCTGGCCACTTAAGCTCCCTGCCAAGACACTGCCTCGCCGTAATTGCTCGCCGGAGCAACCCCGTTCACGGCCACCCCCTCGATCCGCCTATAAATAGAGGCCCCGAGCTTCAACTCGAACCCACACCACCTCTGCACTCCACCTAGACCACACCAAGCCACTGGAAGAGCCCCGAGGGAGCTTTCTTCCCCGACTCCGGCCGCCGCGACCCGCCACGGGATCCAGCTCGATTCGCTCCCGTGCGTGCACCTCTAACCCCCAACTCTTGCCAGTAGCTTCCCTATGCATCCACTCTCCTGACCCGCGCTTCAATTCGGAGTTTGCAGCACCCACCGGAGTTCTCCACCATCACCCGAGCCGCCGTCCGCCGGAGAAAGTGTCGCCGTCGACGTGGTGCTCTCCGTCGGTCGAGTCCACCACCCACCGACGCAGAAGGACACGCTGAAGCTCTTGGTACACTCCGATCTCCCTGTCTCGCCGTGGTTCGACGCCGGCGACCACCGCAGTCTTCGGGCGCCGGCGAACTTTTTTTAAACCTGACATGTGGACCCCCCTGTCAGCCTCTATTCTCTTCTCCCTCGAAACGTTTTCTGTTGGCGCCTTCGGGCAAATACGTTTTCCCTTTTTAGCTGGCGCGTTTCTTTCCGAAGCGTTTTCTGTTTTCTCAGTTAAACCCCTGGAACTTTTCTGTTTCATTACAGATGAGTCCCTGGACAGAAACCCTTATAAATTTTTAATAAAAAGTGATTTTTGAGTGATTCTTTTTCTGACAATCTTATAATTTTGTCTAGTTTTTTATGGGATTTATTTGGAAATTTTTTGGAACAACTTTTATGCACGCGTTGGTTTTCACGTTAGTATGCTTTTTCGCTATACCGTAGGTTCCGGAAGAGATGACGGAGCTGCGAACTTCGCCAAGCTAGACTCCGACTTCTCCGAACCAGGCAAGCATGTTTGAACCTTTGATATGAAAGGTGTTTTGCATGTTTGCGTGAGAGGTTGTGCGTGACATATGAGTATCGGTGAGTACCTCGTTGCTTGTAAGGCAACTACCCGCGTGTTCCAAAGTTGCGATGATCTCTGATGAGAGATGGCCTAATCATGTGGTGACATGAAGGGCAGCAAGGTGGTACTGTTGTAGCATGCCAGCCTTGCGTCATCCGACAAATTCCGACGTTAACGTGGACGGAGTCACGTTATCGTTCTTTCCCCTTCCGTGCTACCACTTGTTTTCTGCCAGAATGCGGTTTAGTAAGTTGGTAACCTCTTTCCGTGTACACACCAAACAGAGGGGCCGGGATGATGGTTCCATGGCCCTGGATTAAAGCCAGTCATCCGGTCAGGGGGCATGGGTGTTTCCGGTTGGGACCGAGAGGGGGGCACCCCTTAGAGCGCGCGTATAGAAATTTGATCCCATGCTACGCGAGGTTGTAGCCTCCCCGTCTCAAGGTTTTTCTTGAACGTTGCCGAGGGTGATTCCTGGCTTCGGATTGTTGAATGGGTGTGTACTGGTTAGATGTGTTTCTTCCAAAACACCGTAAACGGAACTAGTCCCCGTGACTACTGAAATCCGTTGGCTGTGGTTAAAGTACAAACTCTGCACAGTCAAATCCTTCCGAGTCATCGTATCCATGGTCAAGTAACGCGATCAGTGGATCCATGTCTATGTTAAACCCTCGCGTTATATTTCTTTCCGGTAAGCATGCGTGAGTAGTAAACTTGGCTGAATGTTATTCCTGTGGATGGACTAACCCTGTTGTTTACCTCATGTCTGATTATTCTCTTGATATGATTTAAATTCATGAGCTATTAAGTTATGAATATAAGCCCTTTATGTGATGTCGCTCAGACGTCCGACTGTGGCATGTTTGTCTTTTACTTTCAATATAAGCCCTTTATGTGATGTCGCTCAGACGTCCGACTGTGGCACGCACTGTCTTTTATTTCCTGTTATAAGCCCTTTATGTGGTGTCGCCCCGACGCCCGACTGCGGCATTATTATTCTTGCAGTTTCCTCTCGAGGAGTCATTCAGACCCTCGTTTGGCACCCGCGGTATTATTATTCTTGCAGTTTCCTCTCGAGGAGTCATTCAGACCCTCGTTTGGCACCCAGTAATTCATTTTGGGATTTCGGGAGGACTACCGCCCGACTTCTCGGTTAATTTCCCATGCATTATGATCTCTATGTCTGAACGCACTTGTTAATCTGTTCATATGCTTCATGTTTACATTTGTTATATCTTATGTCCGAGCTGTCTTGCGAGTACTTTCATAGTACTCACCTGGCTTGTTGATTTGGCCAGATGTTGACGAAGGCGATCTCTTGGATGAAGAGTTTGATAGTGAGTCCGACGCCTAGAGGAGTCCCAGTCAGTCCCGTGCGATCCTGGATATTGGTCACTTGTTTTATATACGCTTCCGCCACCCGCAATAAGTCTCCTCGAGCCTCACTCCGATGCTCGAAGAGCTGTAGTTTTCAGGAGTCATATCACCCACTCCGCTGTGATATTTCCACCACCGTTGTTATCGTGAGTTAGTAGTTATGCCACCCTATCCGCCGTTATGTTTTATCGGCGTGTTTGTAATAAATTGTTGAGCAGTCTCCGCTCAACCTTGTATTATATTCAGTACTCCTGGTATTTTTCTTCTGTGACCAAGATATTGTCTACCAGTGAGAAGGAATTCTTCTTTACTGGTCCATAAAAGGGATTGGTCTCTCAATAAATGTTTTATTGAAAAACCGGTCGTGACAAGCTTGGTATCAGAGCCAGGCTGACTGTAGGAAGCCACTAGGTGCGATCGCTAATCGGTTATTAGCGTCTTTTGTGCTTTTTCAGCATTTTTGCAAATGTAGCTATTTTCTGTTGGTCATCATAAATTTATGACATGACTACTCAGAATTTTTGCCTACTTTTGTAGATGGCTGGCAGCAACTGCGAGACTCGAGTGTTCACGAACGTGCCCGAGGGGTTTGTCAAACTCCTCGTCTCCATCACCAAGCTCGCGATCGGGCCAGCGACTCGTCCGGAGTTCACGCTTTATCAGCACAAGCTCAGCGACGACGTGTCTATGCACCAGGCCGTGGTGCAATTCAAGGGAGGACGTTCTGCATCTCGCCACTTCCGTTTTGTGGGAAGGGCCATGCCTACGGAGAGGCATGCCATGCAGATGGCTGCCCGTGAGGCAATAGCTCGCCTTCGGGACATCCTTCCTATGATGAAGACTCGTCGCTACCGCTATCTCCCATGCCATGTGCCATATACTTGTCACTATGCATTCGCCTGCCATCGGGGAGAGCGAGATGAAGCCATCGAGATGGTTGTTGAGTACCTCAAGGCTCTGGAGGAATCTTTCGACAACCTCGTAGACGATCTTGTGGCTGCCCGCATGGACTTAGTCCGGGGCGGTCCTGCCAGCAGGAAGGAGCTTCTCCACACGGCACCGCCTCTGACATTCGTCTCGTCTTCAGCCTCTTATGCACCGGCCATTTTGGCCACTGCTCGCCGTCTGCCTACCACTGAGGAGTTCGACCGAGTCATCGCCCCTACTCCAGTCAGAGCTGCACCGCCTGCCGCACCCGCTCTGCCACCTGTCGCCCCCGCACCGTCACCGCAGCGCAGTGTTACGCGCCAGGAGCCAGCTAGAGAGGAGGTGGAGGTTGATTCTCCTGCACCGCTGAGTCTTGCCCTCGGCAAGGGGAAGGACATCGTCACCATCTCCGACTGAGAGCGCCGAGTAGCCGCGCGTTATGTCTGCTTGTATGATGTGTTTTCTCTGTACGCTAGTTTGTATTAGTGTGTTTGCTGCTTTCCGGAGGAGTACGCTAGTCTAAATAACATGTCAGGATTGTGTACGCACATCCTGAGTGCTGTACCGTGTGTTGCTTTTCGCGTGTAAGATTTGTGATAAGCAGTCATTTCTCCGTGCAAAATCGTTTATGTTTTCTTGAAGACCTTGAGGTCTTTTAAATTGTTGCCTTTGCAAGATTTTTCTTGTGCCACACAGGTCTTCTCATGGGTTTTGCAAAATAATACCCCAGACTGGAAAAATGTCTCGCCCGTGGACTCGCTCCATGCCCAATCAGCCAGAAGAAGTTTATGGGACACAGACTAGCAACAATTTCACTCAGGGTCAGTCCAGTCAGCAGGACAGCGAAGCAGCCCTGTCTCAAGTATGCCGTCTCTTCGAACAAAGCCAGCAACAGCACCAAGAGATGATGAATCACGTCATCAATATGGGAAACCACCGTGAACCCTATCAGCCTCATTCCAAGTTATCTGAGTTACAGAAAACTCGCCCTTCAACGTTTGCTCACACCGATAGGCCGCTAGAAGCCGACGATTGGCTTCGCAACATCGAAAGGAAGCTGATTATTGCTCAGTGTTCAGATCATGAGAAGGTGCTTTATGCACCACACTACCTTACTGGAGCAGCTGCAGCATGGTGGGAAAACTTCCTACACATGCACCCCAGTGAACACAACATCACCTGGGAGGAGTTCAAGGAAGGCTTCCGTGGGGCACACATCCCCAGGAGCATCATAAAAATCAAGAAGAGAGAATTTGATGACCTGAAGCAGAGAGGCATGTCAGTGACAGAATACAATGGTCAGTTTACCCAGCTATCTCGTTATGCCTACGACGAGCACATGACAGAGAACAAGAAGATGGAAAAATTCCTGGACGGCCTGGCACCGGCACTAAAATGCCAACTGGTTGTACACACTTTCCCGGATTTTAAAACTCTGGTTGACAAGGCCATTACCTTGGAGAATGAGCGCCGCAGCCTGGAAGATATCCGTAAGCGAAAGAGGGACAAGACGACTCTTGCTCACAACAACCGAAGCAAGACTGAGGTTCCAAGGACAGGAGCAAGGAAATCCACGACTACTGATCTAAGGCCCGTCAGGCAGTTTCATGCCAGGGACAAGGAGTTCACGTACCATCCAGGGGTCACCTGCTATGCTTGCGGTGAAGAAGGGCACTATGCTAAACAATGCCCAAAGCCGAGGAACGCGGCCCCCAAGCCAAACAATGGTGGGAACAATCCAGCCCCCAAGCGCAACAATTTCAACCCCAGCAACAACCACAGGAAGGGTCACCTGAACCATGTGACCAGGGAAGAAGCGCAGAATGCCCCAGACATCGTGCTCGGTACGTTCCCTGTCAACACAGTACCTGCCACGGTTTTGTTTGATTCTGGAGCTTCCCATTCGTTCGTTTCGAAGAGTTTTGTTTTGCAACATGGTTTTCCGATACTTCCCTTGGAAAAATCTATGATCATCAAGTCCCCCGGAAATAAGCAAATCGCTCAGAGTTACTGCCAAGGAGTAATCATTGAGTTCGAAGGACTACAGTTCCAAGCAAATCTCATCGTGTTGGAAAATAAAGGACTGGATGTCATTTTAGGGATGGACTGGTTAACCACCAACAAAGGATTCATTGACTATTTCAATCGGACCGTGATTCTCACTCACCATCATGGGAAGACAATAAAGGTTACAGCTCAAGAAAGAACACGGTCACGGCAACCAAAATTGAACAGAGTGGACATTTCAGAACTGAGAAAAGTTCCAGTGGTATGCGAGTTTCCTGACGTATTTCCTGAAGAACTGCCAGGCATGCCACCAGACCGAGAGATAGAATTCAGCATCGAACTAGCACCTGGCACCGCTCCCATCTATAAGAAACCTTATAGAATGGCACCCTCAGAATTGGTAGAGTTGAAGAAGCAGATAAAGGAATTATTGGACAAAGGTTTTATTCGAGCCAGCTCCTCACCATGGGGTTCGCCAGTATTATTCGCCAAGAAAAAGGATGGGACACTGAGACTGTGTATAGACTATCGAGCTCTCAATATGGTCACCATCAAAAACAAATATCCGATGCCACGGATAAATGATTTGTTTGACCAGCTCGCACAAGCCAAGGTGTTCTCAAAGATTGATTTGAGATCGGGATATCACCAATTGAAAGTACGGACAGAAGATATCCCCAAGACAGCATTCACTTCCAGATATGGGTTATATGAGTTCACAGTGATGCCTTTTGGACTAACGAACGCCCCCGCATATTTCGTCCACCTCATGAACAAAGTGTTTATGAAATTCATGGACAAATTTGTTGTGGTATTCATTGACGATATTCTGGTTTACTCAAGGACACCAGAAGAGCATGCTGAGCATCTCAGAATTGTTTTGGGAGAATTAAGGAAACATCAGTTGTACGCCAAATTTAGCAAGTGTGAATTTTGGCTAAGGCAAGTTGGTTTCCTAGGCCATATATTGAACCAAGAAGGCGTGGCCGTAGACCCAGAAAAAGTCAAAGCCATACTTGACTGGAAGCCACCCGCCAACGTTACAGATGTGCGGAGTTTCCTGGGAATGGCCGGATATTACAGAAGATTTATTGAAGGATTCTCCACTGTGGCAAAACCAATAACACAGTTGCTCAAGAAAGACAAGAAATTTGTATGGACGGAGGCATGCGAGAAAAGCTTCCAAGAACTCAAGAAGAAACTAACAACCGCACCGGTCTTAACTGTGCCAGACATACACAAGAGTTTTGAAGTATATTGTGACGCGTCCCGAAAAGGCCTCGGATGTGTACTAATGCAGGATGGCAAAGTTGTCGCGTATGCCTCCAGGCAGCTGCGAAAACATGAGGAAAATTACCCAACACATGACTTGGAGCTAGCAGCAGTCATACATGCACTCAAGGAGTGGAGGCACTTTCTGTTGGGAAATCGCTGTGAAATATATACGGACCATAAGAGCCTCAAATATATTTTCACACAGCCAGAGCTAAATTTACGCCAACGACGCTGGTTGGAATTGGTCAAGGACTATGATGTCGGCATTCACTACCATCCAGGGAAAGCAAATGTAGTGGCTGATGCCCTTAGTCGAAACCCCAGCCCGGACAACGACGGTCCGCAAAACTTGAGGCCTGAGTTTCAGCAAGAGTTCGCTAGGCTCAACATGGTGTTAGTCTCTGAGGGCACCGTATCAAATCTGGAGATACAACCCACCCTAGTGGAACAAATTAAGAAGGCTCAACAGGGACATCCCAGCATCGAAGGTATAAAGAAGAAAATGAACCTTGGTAAGGCTTCAGAGTTCGTCACAGACAGTGAAGGAATATTATGGTACGGAGACAGACTTTGCGTACCTAACATTGAGGAACTCAAGCAACAAATCCTAACCGAAAGCCACACCGCACCATACTCGATCCATCCTGGAGGAACCAAAATGTACAAAGACATTCAGGAAAGATTTTGGTGGCACGGTATGAAAAGGGATATAGCCGCATTTATTGCTTGTTGCGATTCATGTCAGCGCATCAAGGCCGAGCATCAAAAGCCAGCAGGGCTACTCCAGCCAAACAGGATACCGGAGTGGAAATGGGATGAAATAGGAATGGACTTCATCGTCGGACTACCCCGATCACAACGCGGAAATGACGCCATATGGGTCATCACAGACCGACTAACCAAGGTTGCTCATTTCATTCCCGTGAAGACTACCTACTCCACACAAAGACTGGCCAAACTTTATCTCTCCCGCATAGTTTGTTTGCATGGAGTCCCAAAGACTATAATATCCGACCGAGGCACACAATTTGTCTCCAAATTTTGGGATCACCTGCAACAAGCTCTGGGCACGCAGCTAGCTTTCAGTACAGCGTACCACCCTCAGACTGATGGACAAACGGAACGTGTGAACCAAATCCTAGAGGATATGCTGAGAGCCTGTGTGCTCACCTATGGGTCCAGTTGGGAAGAGAGTTTGCCGTATGCCGAGTTTGCTTACAACAACAGTTACCAAGCCAGCTTGCAAATGGCACCCTTTGAAGCATTGTACGGGCGGAGGTGTCGTACCCCACTAAATTGGTCAGAAACAGGTGACAGCCGTATCTTCGGCCCAGACATGCTTAAAGAGGCCGAGGAGAAAGTTAAGCAGATGAGGGACAGACTCAAGACAGCGCAGAGCCGACAAAAGAGCTACTACGATCAAAAACATCGTGAGGTCAGCTTTGAACCCGGTGATTCCGTATACCTACGAGTGTCTCCTATGAGGGGCCTGCAACAGTTCAAAATTAAGGGGAAGCTAGCCCCGAGATTTATCGGACCATTTTGTGTAGAGGCACGAAGAGGCACAGTGGCCTACAAACTAGACTTACCCAAGGAGTTGTCAGACGTCCATGACGTATTCCACGTCT
The DNA here is from genome assembly GCF_018294505.1 of Triticum aestivum. Classification (NCBI taxonomy): domain Eukaryota; kingdom Viridiplantae; phylum Streptophyta; class Magnoliopsida; order Poales; family Poaceae; genus Triticum; species Triticum aestivum. The sequence goes on from NC_057796.1 coordinate 426,356,254, forward strand.
CCCAATTGAGAAAATGTGTGAGTAACCCGGAGAAGCATGTATCTCATGAGGACATTGATGTACAACCGGATCTCACCTACAGAGAGCGGCCAGTAAAGATATTGGGAGAGTCTGAACGGAGGACCCGACAGAAAACAACTAAATTTTTCAAAGTTCAGTGGAGCAACCACACCGAGGATGAAGCTACATGGGAAAGGGAAGATTTTCTTCAGGCAGAGTACCCATATCTATTTGAGGATCAGCAGTAATCTCGAGGACGAGATTTTTCCTAAGGGGGTAGGTGTTGTGACACCCAAAATTTTATTTGGATTTTTCAAAAATTTTAATTTGACTTGAGGGAGGTGATTTAAATTTTTCTTCAAAAGAACCCTCCCTTTCAAAATATTTTTTTATGGCAAGAGTTTTATTTGGATTCACCCAAGACTTGTTTTTGGTTTTGGAGGTTCTTGCTTTTTATTTGGACTCAAACCAAAATGCTTTTCACTTGAGAAAAATGTCTTTTGAAGATTTCTTTGAAAATACTCTATAGCTTTTGGAATAATCCTTTACCACTTTCAACAAATCTCTCTTGCCATGGCCTTAGTGCAAATCCACTCTCCTAAACCTTCCCTCATCTTTGGATCATGATTTGCATCAAATCCAGCAAGTTGGACCTCCCCATATGATTATTTTCCATTTAAATCTTATCAAAACAATTTCTGTCTTCTATTCTAGCCCTTGGAGATTTACAAAGGAGCTACCATTTCTGTTTTGATTTTTGCCCCCAAACCAATTTCCCTTCCTAGTCCTTTGAACCCTCAACCAAGATCCATGAAGATCCACTGGTCTTCAGTTCAAATATTTCAAACTATACTTGCTGCAAGTTTGGACCAGATTTGTCAAATTTGATGAAATTCATTCAAATCCTTCTCCAAAAATTTTGAGAAAAATCAGGCAGCCTCTGGGTGCATTGAGAGGTCACCTCACCAAGTCCCAGCCCCAGGAAAAATTTCTCCTTGCCAAATCATTCTGTCGAACACCTGCAGGGCATTGTCAAAATCAGGTTCAGTCAAATTCAGAGAACAGTTCAGTGTTGCTGTCGTTTCTTCAGTGTCCGTAGTCGATCTCGCCAGTACCTCGGCGTCGCCGTGTTCCCTGTCCCCTCCCCCTTGTCCTCTGCACCGCACGAGCGCCTGGAGCCTTGCGGACGTCGGCGACGAGCTGGAGGAGGTGCGCCGCCCCGTGACCGACGCCAGCGGCGGCTTTGCGGCCGCCAGAGAGAGGCGCAGCGTAGACGGCGCCACCCAGCGCCGCCCAAGCCACCGGAGGCCGCCGCGTGGCCACCCACTCCCCCGTGCGCGCTGCCACCCTCGTCGTGAACCGCTGGGCGCGGAGCGCGCCCTCTGCCGCCGTCGTGCCCGTGCGGCCACTCCATCGTGGACCGGCGCCATTACGCCAAGACCAACCGGGATTAGCGGGGGAACGGCACCAGTACATCTCACTGATGCTGCCTGGCCACCTAAACTCCCTGCCAAGCCACTGCCTCGCCGTAATTGCTCGCCGGAGCAACCCCGTTCACGGCCACCCCCTCGATCCTCCTATAAATAGAGGCCCCGAGCTTCAACTCGAACCCACACCACCTCTGCACTCCACCTAGACCACACCAAGCCACTAGAAGAGCCCCGAGGGAGCTTTCTTCCCCGACTCCGGCCGCCGCGACCCGCCACGGGATCCAGCTCGATTCGCTCCCGTGCGTGCACCTCTGCCTCCCATCTCTTGCCAGTAGCCTCCCTATGCATCCACTCTCCTGACCCGCGCATCAATTCGGAGTTTGCAGCACCCACTGGAGTTCTCCACCATGACCCGAGCCGCCGTCCGCCGGAGAAAGTGTCGCCGTCGACGTGGTGCTCTCCGTCGGTCGAGTCCACCACCCACCGACGCGGAAGGACACGCTGAAGCTCTTGGTACACTCCGATCTCCCTGTCTCGCCGTGGTTCGACGCCGGCGACCACCGCAGTCTTCGGGCGCCGGCGAACTTTTTAAACCTGACATGTGGACCCCCCCTGTCAGCCTCTATTCTCTTCTCCCTCGAAACGTTTTCTGTTGGCGCCTTCGGGCAAATACGTTTTCCCTTTGAGCTGGCGCGTTTCTTTCCGAAGCGTTTTCTGTTTTCTCAGTTAAACCCCTGGAACTTTTCTGTTTCATTACAGATGAGTCCCTGGACAGAAACCCTTATAACTTTTTAATAAAAAGTGATTTTTGAGTGATTCTTTTTCTGACAATCTTATAATTTTGTCTAGTTTTTTATGGGATTTATTTGGAAAATTTTTGGAACAACTTTTATGCACGCGTTGGTTTTCACGTTAGTATGCTTTTTCGCTATACCGTAGGTTCCGGAAGAGGTGACGGAGCTGCGAACTTCGCCGAGCTAGACTCCGACTTCTCCGAACCAGGCAAGCATGTTTGAACCTTTGATATGATAGGTGTTTTGCATGTTTGCGTGAGAGGTTGTGCGTGACATATGAGTATCGGTGAGTACCTCGTTGCTTGTAAGGCAACTACCCGCGTGTTCCAAAGTTGCGATGATCTCTGATGAGAGATGGCCTAATCATGTGGTGACATGAAGGGCAGCAAGGTGGTACTGTTGTAGCATGCCAGCCTTGCGTCATCCGACAAATTCCGAAGTTAACGTGGACGGAGTCACGTTATCGTTCTTTCCCCTTCCGTGCTACCACTTGTTTTCTGCCAGAATGCGGTTTAGTAAGTTGGTAACCTCTTTCCGTGTACACACCAAACAAAGGGGCCGGGATGATGGTTCCATGGCCCTGGATTAAAGCCAGTCATCCGGTCAGGGGGCATGGGTGTTTCCGGTTGGGACCGAGAGGGGGCACCCCTTAGAGCGCGCGTATAGAAATTTGATCCCATGCTACGCGAGGTTGTAGCCTCCCCGTCTCAAGGTTTTTCTTGAACGTTGCCGAGGGTGATTCCTGGCTTCGGATTGTTGAATGGGTGTGTACTGGTTAGATGTGTTTCTTCCAAAACACCGTAAACGGAACTAGTCCCCGTGACTACTGAAATCCGTTGGCTGTGGTTAAAGTACAAACTCTGCAGAGTCAAATCCTTCCGAGTCATCGTATCCATGGTCAAGTAACGTGATCAGTGGATCCATGTCTATGTTAAACCCTCGCGTTATATTTCTTTCCGGTAAGCATGCATGAGTAGTAAACTTGGCTGAACGTTATTCCTGTGGATGGACTAACCCTGTTGTTTACCTCATGTCTGATTATTCTCTTGATATGATTTAAATTCATGAGCTATTAAGTTATGAATATAAGCCCTTTATGTGATGTCGCTCAGACGTCCGACTGTGGCATGTTTGTCTTTACTTTCAATATAAGCCCTTTATGTGATGTCGCTCAGACGTCCGACTGTGGCACGCACCGTCTTTTTATTTCCTATTATAAGCCCTTTATGTGGTGTCGCCCCGACGCCCGACTGCGGCATTATTATTCTTGCAGTTTCCTCTCGAGGAGTCATTCAGACCCTCGTTTGGCACCCGCGGCATTATTATTCTTGCAGTTTCCTCTCGAGGAGTCATTCAGACCCTCGTTTGGCACCCAGTATTTATTTTGGGATTTCGGGAGGACTACCGCCCGACTTCTCGGTTATTTTCCCATGCATTATGATCTCTATGTCTGAACGGACTTGTTAATCTGTTCATATGCTTCATGTTTACATCTGTTATATCTTATGTCCGAACTGTCTTGCGAGTACTTTCATAGTACTCACCTGGCTTGTTGATTTGGCCAGATGTTGACGAAGGCGATCTCATGGATGAAGAGTTTGATAGTGAGTCCGACGCCTAGAGGAGTCCCAGTCAGTCCCGTGCGATCCTGGATTTTGGTCACTTGTTTTATATACGCTTCCGCCACCCGCAATAAGTCTCCTCGAGCCTCACTCCGACGCTCGAAGAGCTGTAGTTTTCAGGAGTCATATCACCCACTCCGCTGTGATATTTCCACCACCGTTGTTATCGTGAGTTAGTAGTTATGCCACCCTATCCGCCGTTATGTTTTATCGGCGTGTTTGTAATAAATTGTTGAGCAGTCTCCGCTCAACCTTGTATTATATTCAGTACTCCTGGTATTTTTCTTCTGTGAACAAGATATTGTCTACCAGTGAGAAGGAATTCTTCTTTACTGGTCCATAAAAGGGATTGGTCTCTCAATAAATGTTTTATTGAAAAACCGGTCGTGACAAGCTTGGTATCAGAGCCAGGTTGACTGTAGGAAGCCACTAGGTGCGATCGCTAATCGGTTATTAGCGTCTTTTGTGCTTTTTCAGCATTTTTGCAAATGTAGCTATTTTCTGTTGGTCATCATAAATTTATGACATGACTACTTAGAATTTTTGCCTACTTTTGTAGATGGCTGGCAGCAACTATGAGACTCGAGTGTTCACGAACGTGCCCGAGGGGTTTGTCAAACTCCTCGTCTCCATCACCAAGCTCGCGATTGGGCCAGCGACTCGTCCGGAGTTCACGCTTTATCAGCACAAGCTCAGCGATGACGTGTCTATGCACCAGGCCGTGGTGCAATTCAAGGGAGGACGTTCTGCATCTCGCCACTTCCGTTTTGTGGGAAGGGCCATGCCTACGGAGAGGCATGCCATGCAGATGGCTGTCCGTGATGCAATAGCTCGCCTTCGGGACATCCTTCCTATGATGAAGACTCGTCGCTACCGCTATCTCCCATGCCATGTGCCATATACTTGTCACTATGCATTCGCCTGCCATCGGGGAGAGCGAGATGAAGCCATCGAGATGGTTGTTGAGTACCTCAAGGCTCTGGAGGAATCTTTCGACAACCTCGTAGACGATCTTGTGGCTGCCCGCATGGAATCTTTCGACAACCTCGTAAAGGAAGGTTATGGTGCCAATATGGATGATGAGGATTGGAACACAGATCTCCCTTTGTGCAGTTCCACCAAAATTAACCAACGGTTACATTCTGACATTTCAGTTAAACAGCACAAAGTCACTTATTTTAAGAAGTGTTTCGTGCAGTGCACCAAAAGGTCACAATAGCAACGAGGTGAAATGGATATCCCTATTTGCACAAAAAGCGACAGAGGAAACAGTCAGAGTCTCAAACAATTACTGGCAAGAACAATTGGCTAAACTTGTCATGGCTTATAATAGTGGCATGGATTCATTTTACCAGGGGCATTAGATTAAGAACAACTAAATATTTGGTATAAGGGCATGGGACAGTGGGTGCACCAGCAGTCCAACACCATGTACCTAAACCGCGGCATAAAGTGGTGATTCAGAGTTTGTTGCCCCAAGAAACAAACACCCAAGAAACATATCTGGGTTGGTCCCATTTTTGTTCACTCTAGCCACCTACTCGTATGTGTGGATAGCAAATCTAGTCCTGGTCATACCACTGTGTACAACGTTTCCCCTATATTTCCCTTTTCGACCAAGCGACCGGTTGGATGACCAGTCTGTACTAATTTCACCCCCTTTCCTTCCTGTTTGTACCAAGTCCGATGTACATACTAAATTTCCCTCCTTTATTTCTTGTTTGAACCAAGTACAAGATTCGACTCCATGAAGTAGTTTTACCTCTACAATAGAAAAAAATAGGTGACGTTGGACCATCCGATCGAGAGGGGTGAGAGGTAGAAAATGATGCACATGCAGCGACATAGCGAGCTCGGGAAGTAGGCTAGGCCGGTTCCGAAGGAAGATATACCTGAAGGTCGTCGGGATGTGGATAGTGAAGGAAATATGGCCTAGAGGCAATAATAAAGTTATTATTTATTTCCTTATTTCCATGATAAATGTTTATTATTCATGCTAGAATTGTATTAACCGGAAACATAATACATGTGTGAATACATAGACAAACAGAGTGTCACTAGTATGCCTCTACTTGACTAGCTCGTTTATCAAAGATGGTTAAGTTTCCTAACCATAGACATGAGTTGTCATTTGATAAACGGGATCACATTATTAGGAGAATGATGTGATTGACTTGACCCATTCCGTTAGCTTAGCACTTGATCGTTTTAGTTTACTGCTATTGCTTTCTTCATGACTTATACATGTTCCTATGACTGAGATTATGCAACTCCCGATTACCGGAGGAACACTTTGTGTGCTACCAAACGTCACAACATAACTGGGTGATTATAAAGGTGCTCTACAGGTGTCTCCGATGGTACTTGTTGAGTTGGCATAGATCGAGACTAGGATTTGTCACTCCGATTGTCGGAGAGGTATCTCTGGGCCCTCTCGGTAATGCACATCACTATAAGCCTTGCAAGCAATGTGACTAATGAGTTAGTTGCGGGACATTATGGAACGAGTAAAGAGACTTGCCGGTACCGAGATTGAGCTAGGTATGAGGATACCGACGATCGAATCTCGGGCAAGAAACATACCGATGACAAAGGGAACAACGTATGTTGTTATGCGGTTTGACCGATAAAGATCTTCGTAGAATATGCAGGAACCAATATGAGCATCCAGGTTCCGCTATTGGTTATTGACCGGAGACGAGTCTCGATCATGTTTGCATAGTTCTCGAACCTGTAGGGTCAGCACGCTTAACGTTCGGTGACGATCGGTATTTTGAGTTTATGTGATTTGATATACCGAAGATAGTTCGGAGTCCCGGATGTGATCACAGACATGACGAGGAGTCTCGAAATGGTCGAGATGTAAAGATCGATATATTGGACGGCTATATTCGGACACCAGAAGTGTTCCGGGTGGTTTCGAAGAAAACCAGAGTGCCGAAGGGGTTACCGGAACCCCCCGGGGAAGTATTGGGCCTTAGTGGGCCTGAGGGGAGAGAGAGGGCAACAGCCCAGGAGGTGGCGCGCCCCTCCCATTAGGAGTCCGAATTGGACTAGGGGAGGGGGGCGCGGCCCCTCTTTCCCTCTCCCTCTCCCTCTCTTTCCTTCCCCTTCCCTCTTCCTAGTTGGACTAGGAAAGGGGAGTCCTACTCCTACTAGGAGGAGGACTTCCCCCTCCTTGGCGCACCCCAAGGGCCGGCCGGCCTCCCCCCTTGCTCCTTTATATACGGGGGCAGGGGCACCCTAGGACACACAAGTTGATTGTTCCAAGCCGTGTGCGGTGCCCCCCTCCACCATAATCCACCTCAGTCATATCCTAGTGGTGCTTAGGCGAAGCCCTGCGTCGGTAGCAACATCATCACCATCATCACGCCGTCGTGCTGACGAAACTCTCCTGCAAAGCTCTGCTGGATCGGAGTTCGTGGGACGTCATGGAGCTGAACGTGTGCTGAACTCGGAGGTGCCGTGCGTTCGGTACTTGGATCAGTCGGATCGTGAAGATGTACGACTACATCAACCGCGTTGATATAACGCTTCCGCTTTCGGTCTACGAGGGTACATGGACAACACTCTCCCCTCTTGTTGCTATGCATCACCATGATCTTGCGTGTGCGTAGGATTTTTTTTAAATTACTACGTTCCCCAACAGTGGTATCCGAGCCAGGTTTATGCGTAGATGTTATATGCACGAGTAGAACACAAGTGAGTTGTGGGCGATACAAGTCATACTGCTTACCAGCATGTCACACTTTGATTCGTCGGTATTGTTGGATGAAGCGGCCCGGACCGACATTACACGTACGCTTACGCGAGACTGGTTCTACCGACGTGTTTTGCACACGGGTGGCTGGCGGGTGTCAGTTTCTCCAACTTTAGTTGAATCGAGTGTGGCTACGCCTGGCCCTTGTGAAGGTTAAAACATTACTAACTTGACGAAATATCGTTGTGGTTTTGATGCGTAGGTAAGAACGGTTCTTGCTCAGCCCGTAGCAGCCACGTAAAACTTGCAACAACAAAGTAGAGGACGTCTAACTTGTTTTTGCAGGGCATGTTGTGATGTGATATGGTCAAGACATGATGCTAAATTATATGAGATGATCATGTTTTGTAACAGAGTTATCGGCAACTGGCATGAGCCATATGGTTGTCGCTTTATTGTATGAAATGCAATCGCCATGTAATTGCTTTACTTTATTACTAAGCGGTAGCGATAGTCGTAGAAGCAATAGTTGGTGAGACGACAACGATGCTACGATGGAGATCAAGGTGTCGCGCCGGTGACAATGGTGGTCATGACGGTGCTTTGGAGATGGAGATCAAAGGCACAAGATGATGATGGCCATATCACATCACTTATATTGATTGCATGTGATGTTTATCTTTTATGCATCTTATTCTGCTTTGATTAATGCTAGCATTATAAGATGATCTCTCACTAAATTTCAAGGTACAAGTGTGACGCCCCCGATTCAATCGTACACTAATCATGCATGCAAACGTGTACGATCAAGATCAGGGACTCACGGGAAGATATCACAACACAACTCTAAAACATAAATAAGTCATGCAAGCATCATAATACAAGCCAGGGGCCTCGAGGGCTCGAATACAAGTGCTCGATCATAGATGAGTCAGCGGAAGCAACAATATCTGAGTACAGACATTAGTTAAACAAGTTTGCCTTAAGAAGGCTAGCAAAAACTGGGATACAGATCGAAAGAGGCGCATGCCTCCTGCCTGGGATCTCCTAACTACTCCTCGAAGCCGAACTCCACGTAGAATCATCCTCGGGATCTCTAGCTCCTGGACTCCAGCATCTGGTTGCGACAACCAGGTATAGAAAGGGGAAAAGAGGGAGAAAAGCAACCGTGAGTACTCATCCAAAGTACTCGCAAGCAAGGAGCTACACTACATATGCATGGGTATATGTGTAAAGGGCCATATCGGTGGACTGAACTGCAGAATGCCAGAATAAGAGGGGGATAGCTAATCCTATCGAAGACTACGCTTCTGGCCACCTCCATCTTGTAGCATGTAGAAGAGAGTAGATGGTAAGTTCACCAAGTAGCATCGCATAGCATAATCCTACCCGGCGATCCCCTGGTCGTCGCCCTGTTAGAGAGGGATCACCGGGTTGTATCTGGCACCTGGAAGGGTGTGTCTTATTAAGTATCCGGTTCTAGTTGTCATAAGGTCAAGGTACAACTCCGGGTCATCCTTTTACCGAGGGACACGGCTATTCGAATAGATAAACTTCCATGCAGGGGTGCACCACATAACCCAACACGCTCGATCCCATTTGGCCGGACACGCTTTTCTGGGTCATGCCCGGTCGCGGAAGATCAACACGTCGCAGCCCCACCAAGGCACAACAGAGAGGTCAGCACGCCGGTCTAAATCCTATGGCGCAGGGGTCTGGGCCCATCGCCCATTGCACACCTGCACGTTGCGAGGGCGACCGGAAGCAGACCTAGCCTAGTAGGCGTTCCAGTCCAATCCGGCGCGCGCCGCTCAGTCGCTGACGTCATGAAGGCTTCGGCTGATACCACGACGTCGAGTGCCCATAACTGTTCCCGCGTAGTTGGTTAGTGCGTATAGACCAAATGGCCAGACTCAGATCAAATACCAAGAACTCGTTAAGCGTGTTATTTTGAAGTAACCGCGGACGCCGTCCAGGGCCAGGCCCACCTCTCACCTAGGCGGTCTCAACCTGCCATGTCGCTACACCACAAAGATCCACCCAGAGGGCCGTCGGGACAAAGGTCCTTTCAGTCCCCAATCCGTGAATCACTCGCGGGTACTCCTCGAGCCGACCCGACTTTAGTCACCACATGTATCATGTATAAAGTATATAGTATATACCCGTGATCACCTCCCGGAGTGATCACGGCCCAGTAGTATAGCACAGCAAACGGACAAGAAGGTAGGGCCAAAGATGGAATACTAGCATCCTATACTAAGCATGTAGGATTGCAGGTAAAGGTAACAACAGTAGTGGCAAAGACAGGCTATGCAGTAGAATAGGATTAACGGAAAGCAGTAACATGCTACACTACTCTAATGCAAGAGTATAGAGAAGAATAGGCAATATCTGGTGATGAAGGGGGGGGGGCTTGCCTGGTTGCTCTGGCAAGAAGGAGGGGTCGTCAACAGCGTAGTCGGTCGGGGCACCAGCAGCGGCGTCGGTCTCGTAGTCTACCGGAGAGAAGAGGGGGGAGAAACAAGGAATACAATGCATACAGATGCATAACGATGCATGACATGACGAAGTGTGATGCTAGGTGTGCCCAAACGCGGTAGTAGGTGATACCGGCGAAAGGGGGAAACTTCCGGGAAAGTATCCTCGGTGTTTCGCGTTTTCGGAGAGATGAACCGAAGGGGGAAAGTTGCGTGTTCAATATGTTAGGGGTGTGTGGTGAACGAACGGACTGCGTATCCGGATTCGTCTCGTCGTTCTGAGCAACTTTCATGTAGAAAGTATTTTCATCTGAGCTACGGTTTATTTTATATGATTTTCTAAAGTTTTAAATCATTTTTAGAATTTATTTAATTTATTTAATTCAACATTATCCAGAATAGTGTTTGCTGACGTCATCATGGCGTCAGCATGACGTCAGCAGTCAACAGAGGTGTTGACTGGTCAAACTGACGTGTGGGTCCAGTGGGACCCACCTGTCATTCTCTGTTTAGGTTAACTTAAGGTTTAGCTAACTAATTATTGTTTAATTAAACTAACAAGTTAATTAGATTAATTAATTCAGATTAATTAATTAATTAATATATTATTATTATTATTATTATTAATCCTTCTTTTTCTTTTTTTGGAAACATTCTGGAGGCGGGGCCCTCCTGTCATTGGCCCATAGGGGAGCCTAGTGGGTTTGCGGGCGCTGGGTGCGGGCGTCCGCGCACCCGCACGGAGGCGACGGAGGGCACCGGGTCACGGGCGAGGGGCGGGCGCCGCCCAGCGCCGCGGGGCGCCGGCGGCCACGGCACCGGCAGGAGGCCGGAGCGGCGCGGAGGCAGAGGGAGCCGCGCGGCCCAAGGCGGCGGCGGGGGCGCGTGCGCAGCTGCGGACGCGGTCGGCGCGCCAAGGGGGGAGAAGGGGGCGGCCACGCAGTGGGGCAGCGGGCGACGCGGCGCCGTGCGCGCGCGGCGAAGGACGCCAGTGGAGAGGGCGGCCGGAGTAGGGCACGTGCGGGGCGCGGCTGCGCCTGGCCGGGCACGCGGACGGCGTGGCGAAGTAGAAGCAGCAGCAGGACGATGCGGACGCGGGACGAAGAGCTGCAGCTGTGCGGCGCGACGGAGGAGCGGGGCTGCGGCATGGGAGGCCTGTGGCGAGGGATACATGGGCGCGGCCGGCGTGGGTCGAGGCGGAGGCGGGCACAGCGCGTGCGGGGCGGCGCCTGGGCGCGCGGTGACCGTGTGGAGCGGAGGGAGTGCGAGGACGTAGAGGAGAGAGGAGGCCGAGGGCCTCTCCGCGGGATTGTAGGGAGACGGCAGCACGGGTTGAGGAGGAAGATGGGGACGACCGGCGACGGGGAGGCAGTCCGGCGGGGAAGCGGTTTGGCGAGGTACGGCGGCGTCATGGCGGCTCGGGTCGGGGACGACGGGATCGGGGCGACGGTTGCCCCCGATCCAGATCCGTTCGTGGGGGGGGGGGAGGAGCGAGGAGATCATGCGGGTGGGGGGAGGAGTGGACCGAGAGGGGGGGGTTAGTGGGGATCGGGCAGAGGCGTTTTGTGCGTCGCGCGCGCGTGTGTGTGGCGGCGCACGTGAGGGAAAGAAGGGAGCGAGAGGTGAGGGCTAGGGTTAGAGCGGGGGTGGTTGGGCTTTGGGCCGGCCATGCTTGCTTGTTGGGTCGGCTGGTCCAATTGGACCAGGGGGTGGGAGTTTTATCCTTTTCATTGTTGTTTTTTCTTTTTTTTTTCAATTTCCTTTCTGTTTATTTAAACTTTCAAATTGTTTTAGTTTTGTAAAACATATAGTTAGCACCTAAATTAGTAATAGTAGTTATACCACTGCCACAATTATTTTTGTAGTTATAAAAAGTAGTTTATAAATTAATTATTTAAGAGACGTTTAAATAATTATTTCAGCTATTGTTTTACTTATATTAGAGCATTTAAACATTTTATAGAAGTTCGGTTTCTCTACCATAATTACCTATGCATTATTTGGCACAACCCAAACATTTTAGTTTTAATGCTTGAAAACTTTTATTGTTTGCCATTTACTCAAATTTAAAGTTGGATCGGTTTCGAACTAACACGAGATTAGCAACTGTAACCGAAGTGACGTGGCATCATTAGCAGGGATTACTGTAGCTTAATCATTCGGGCTACGAAATTCTAACGGGTCTTCTCGGTGTTGGTTGATCTTCTCGAAGAGATTGATCCATTATTGATGTCTTCATTTCTCTGCTTGAGGTCGTCATGATGAAGTTGCCATCTTTTCTTCGGGGTCTTCATCGTACTTATGGATAGGTAAGGGGGCAGCTTGGCAACGATAGGATGCTATAAGGGTTAATCATCTAGGGGTTATCCCATGAATGAGCACATGATTATCTCTCGAGTTGAACCAGTAAAACACATCGAGAGGAAAGTAAGAAGGTACAATAAGAAGTATCAAACGGATAGACAATCGGTCGACGTCTTGAAAAAAAGTGTGAAAGGGTTCCATAGCAACGAGAATAAATATTGCATCTGATACCAGAATAGATCACTAGGAAGGTGGCTCGCGAATTACCCACGAAGTCAAGCGCGAGGAATAACTTTGACAACAGGGTGTACAGGAGAGTCAGGTTTCGATCCTGTGGAACTGTGGGTTATGGGCCCACCATGTGGGTTAAAATTAGGAGCGGTGACATCTTGCACGGTTATGATAGCAAGGCATGTCAGAGAAGAGACTGTCAGTTATGTCGGCAACAGCTTCGGTACCAAGTGCGAGGGACAAAGAGAACCATTTTCCCGCTCGTTGAAACGAGGCAGACCAATAGGCGAAGTTCTCGTTCATCGGTGGTTACCGGAATATCATCAAAAATAGTAACAGGGTCTTACTGACAGAGTTGTACAATGAGGTGTTTACATAAGCAGTGAATATTACTGCTTAGATCATATAGATCACCAGAAAGGTTAAACAAAACAATGTAAAGGAAAAGGTGATCATCAGATTGAATAGAACAATGGAAAGGAAAATGTGTTTAAACACATTATCCAGGGGTATATCCTTCCCAAGGACAAACAGAGCATGATATCCATGACAGGATATATCATAGAAAACCATTTAGGTAAGGGGAGAGGAAGTTCATGACATTACCCAAACAACAGTGTTAGGATAATTGATAAGAAAATTATAGCATTGTGCTTCAAATGTTCTTATTGAAAATCGGAGTAGCACAGACATGCTTCGAGATATCATTGACATGGTCTTCAAATCCTACGGCCAGGTGTGTTAGGATGACATCACCTTATCGGGTTAAAGACCAATGCTATAACTCTTGGGAATATGTTCCAACCATCATAGATGACCGAGATTCAGATCTGACTGGTGTCAGGACACCTCAGACTCAGGATGCCTGAGAAGAAAAGGTGCGACACAAATTAAACAAGATGATATTGTAAGATTCTCGGGAGATGAACTATGGAAGTGAGCTCTGGAACAAGAGTTCATCATTAAACCAAGGAGAAGGAGAGGATGTGGCTGATGGACTCGGCGACAATACATCGAGATTTCCAAAGAGATGGATTTCCATAATCATGTGAACAAGTAGATAACATTAGTCAGATCAAAGGATATAATGATGTATGTTCGAGGAAAACATACACAATTAAACATTGGTTGAAAGGTGCACCTGAAATATGGGCTTAGGTAGCATGATCGAGGGTAGAATGGTGTTTCAATAACCAATAGCCTAAGAAAACTTCAAAGAAATAGGGTTGCTAGAGGGGCAGAATTCAAACAGCACCGTTCACTTGTTGGTATTCCGGTTAGAATCAACATTGGGACCAAGAAAGAATGGTGATGGTGAGAAGTATCACTATACCAAGAAATTTTAAGAGGCGGAGCAATTCTCACGACCTTCTTGACATAAATATGGTAATACTCCAAGGTAGAGCATAACATAAGTCGGATAGCAAGGAACTCAAGGTACAACGCAAAACTAGAACAAGTTTTGTGTTGCGAAAATGCAAGAATGTTGTCGATGTTAACACAATCATCAAGGGGGAAAGGATTATATCTCTCATCATGGATTCGATTGACATTCTGGAAAAGCTCAGAATGTTGATGATGATCACGACACATTTGTCGAGAGATTTCATGAAGATGTAATCGATCGGCGATGACATCAAATTTAAGGAATGATGAAGCGAAAGGTTATTATAACCATGGGTACGACAAAAACCCGAAATCAAGTTTCTGTTCAAGGAGAAATGATATGACGAGGAAGATCGACTTAAGCTTAGCTCATCATCGAGAGTTGTGTTCCGGGAATAAGGGCCAAGTAGCACAGTTAAAATTCAGCACGATAATGATGTAGCCAATCAGGCTAGGAACGACGTGATCGGGTACAAACTCATAAGTAAAGAAGATTACTAAGAGTTGTTTAATCGCAGTGCGGACTCGATTCAGTTAACGGTGGATTTGAGTGTTTAAAAACACGAAGCCCGTGAAAAATTGGAATCAATGAGAATGTAGCACTTGATGGAGAACTCATAAGAAGTTATGCAGTTCCGTGATAATCTCGAGATACCAGGGGGTAATACTCGACGACAAACCAAAGTAGAGGTTGGACTGGGGTATTGCTCTGCAGAAGACAAGTGCTTAACTTGTACGAGAAATGGTATTTAAAGGAGAACATGGTCGGAACCACGATTGCAAAAGGCCAGATCCCAGATATAAGATGAACTTATACCAAGGGAATAATTAATTTAAGAGAAGCTTTTAATGATAAGATCTACATCGTGTCCATGGGCATGAACACAAAGTTCAAGGTCGACTCCCACTTCTGCAGTGCATAACCTTTCATTCACTGCTCTATTAAAAATAATTTGAGTGCGAAGACCTACCTGGTGAATTACCAGAGGAGTATGAACCTTGGAAAACTTTCGGGTTCACACAGATGAAGGAAGGCATAGGTTCAACCCATCAGGGCAACTTAGAAACATATGCCACCAGCTTCGAGAGTAATTATCACCAGCTCAAAAGTAGAGCATGGTTGACAAAGCAGAGGATACAATTTACCAAAGGCATTATGTATCCGAGAAAAGACTCACAAAGTTATTGAATATGAAGGACGTCGTCGGATAAAATCCCATAAAGGTTCTGGTGGTCCCCAAGAGACCTGATGTGAGCATCGGTACTCAACCAACAGAAGAAAGAAAGCAAGGAGATCGGATTATCAAAACAACCGACTAATTCAAAGCTCCAATGCAAAGGAATTATGAGCTCCAAATCAAGGGATCAGAAGCAAACACTCTGATCAAGGATGGATAGGTTGAGTAGGCTTAAGGGTACAATCGATGGCAATTTCATTGGTCGAGATCCAACTCATGTTTAATATGACGTCTGAGCCGGAAGGATGAATTCTAGGATCTGATTGAGGACTGCGAGAATTCGCAACATATTGAATCAAGGGACTCTAAAGATAATGACAAAGGATACTAATGAATATTGCTAGTCATATGGAACGCAACCATAATGCAAGCAGACAAGTATTTGCCGAGTAATAGCGGGCAGAGGATTATCAAAAGATCAGATAGTATTTCAATGTGTCTTGTAAATCATATAAACAACGGGGGATACTCGGTAAGTGCGAGGAATTATCCGTAGAGGGTATTCATGTGGCAAGAACTGCAAGGCAGTAGGCACAAAGTATTCATGGATCAATAGAGGGAATTTCAGGGTATCTTGTAATGACAAGATCAACTGGGAAAAAAGTAAGAACGACAGATGTATGTATATATTTATCCATAGGGATATTTTGGTGATAGGGAATTGCAAAAACGACGGGCACAAAGTCTCGAGAGAACATCACAGGGTAACTCCGGGACCTTCTAGTGCAGCAGGCGATCATCTGTGATAAGGGATCTCTGGGAGGAAGTAGTTACGAGAACCTAGAGTCAGAGTTAGTAAATTCATTTTAACCCGAATAGAAGAGAGATTTGAGTCCCAGAGTAAAGATCGAGGAGTAAAAGATCCTATTACCACCCAATGGCGACATGAGCCCGTAAGGCACACAACCATGTTAGTAAAAGTTTTGTAATGTCTAGACTCGACTTCGGCCAAGGTGTGTGGAAGGGGGATTCCTACAGGCAGTCGGCTCTGATACCAACTTGTGACGTCCCCGATTCAATTGTACACTAATCATGCACGCAAATGTGTACGATCAATATCAGGGACTCACGGGAAGATATCACAACACAACTCTAAAACATAAATAAGTCATACACGCATCATAATACAAGCCAGGGGCCTCGAGGGCTCGAATACAAGTGCTCGATCATAGACGAGTCAGCGGAAGCAACAATATCTGAGTACATACATAAGTTAAACAAGTTTGCCTTAAGAAGGCTAGCACAAACTGGGATACAGATCGAAAGAGGCGCAGGCCTCCTGCCTGGGATCTCCTAACTACTCCTCGAAGCCGAACTCCACGTAGAATCATCCTCGGGATCTCTAGCTCCTGGACTCCAGCATCTGGTTGCGACAACCAGGTATTGAAAGGGGAAAAGAGGGAGAAACACAACCGTGAGTACTCATCCAAAGTACTCGCAAGCAAGGAGCTACACTACATATGCATGGGTATATGTGTAAAGGGCCATATCGGTGGACTGAACTGCAGAATGCCAGAATAAGAGGGGGATAGCTAATCCTGTCGAAGACTACGCTTCTGGCCACCTCCATCTTGCAGCATGTAGAAGAGAGTAGATGGTAAGATCACCAAGTAGCATCGCATAGCATAATCCTACCCGGCGATCCCCTCCTCGTCGCCCTGTTAGAGAGCGATCACCGGGTTATATCTGGCACTTGGAAGGGTGTGTTTTATTAAGTATCCGGTTCTAGTTGTCATAAGGTCAAGGTACAACTCCGGGTCGTCCTTTTACCGAGGGACACGGCTATTCGAATAGATAAACTTCCCTGCAGGGTGCACCACATAACCCAACACGCTCGATCCCATTTGGCCGGACACACTTTTCCTGGGTCATGCCCGGCCTCGGAAGATCAACACGTCGCACCCACCTAGGCACAACAGAGAGGTCAGCACGCCGGTCTAAATCCTATGGCGCAGGGGTCTGGGCCCATCGCCCATTGCACACCTGCACGTTGCGTACGCGGCCGGAAGCAGAACTAGCCCCTAATACCAAGAGAGGCTTACGTTCCAATCCGGCGCGCGCCGCTCAGTCGCTGACGTCACGAACGGCTTCGGCTGATACCACGACGTCGAGTGCCCATAACTTTCCCACGTAGTTGGTTAGTGCGTATAGACCAAATGGCAGACTCAGATCAAATACCAAGAACTCGTTAAGCGTGTTATTTTAAGTATCCGGGGACGCCGACAGGGCCAGGCCCACCTCATCTCCTAGGTGGTCTCAACCTGCCCTGTCGCTCCGCCACATAAGTAACGGTCGGGGCCGTCAGGAACCCAGGCCCACCTCTACCAGGATGGAGCCACCTGTCCTTTCAGCCCCCTCATCAGAATCACTTGCGGGTACTCAACGAGCTGACCCGACTTTAGTCACCACATGTGTCATGTATATAAAGTATATAGTATATACCCGTGATCTCCTCCCTAGTGATCATGGCCCGATAGTATAGCATGGCAGACGGACAAGAATGTAGGGCCATTGATGGAATACTAGCATCCTATACTAAGCATTTAGGATTGCAGGTAAGGGTAACAACTGTAGCAACAATGATAGGCTATGCAGGAGAATAGGATTAACCGAAAGCAGTAACATGCTACACTACTCTAAAGCAAGCAGTAGAGAGAAGGAATAGGCGATATCTGGTGATTAGGGGGGGGGGCTTGCCTGGTTGCTCTAGCAAGAAGGAGGGGTCGTCAACTCCGTAGTCGAACTGGGCAGCAACAGCGTCGGTCTCGTAGTCTACCGGAGAGAAGAGGGGGAAGAAACAGTAAATGCAATGCAAACATAAGCATGACGATGCATGACATGACAATGAGCGGTGTTAGGTGTGCCCTAACGCGGTAGTAGGTGATACCGGCGAAAGGGGGAAACATCCGGAAAAGTATCCCCGTGTTTCACGTTTTCGGACAGATGAGCCGGAGGCGAAATGTTGCAGGTTCGCTATGCTAGAGATGTGTGGCGGATGAACGGACTGCGTATCCGGATTTGTCACGTCGTTCTGAGCAACTTTCATGTAGAGAGTATTTTCATCTGAGCTACGGTTTATTTTATATGATTTTCTAAAGTTTTAAATCATTTTTATAATTTATTTAATTCAATGTTATCCAGAATAGTGTTTGCTGACGTCATCATGGCGTCAGCAGTCAACAGAGGTGTTGACTAGTCAAACTGACGTGTGGGTCCAGTGGGACCCACCTGTCATTCTCTGTTTAGGTTAATTAAGGTTTAGCTAACTAATTACTGTTTAATTAAACTAACAAGTTAATTAGATTAATTAATTCGGATTAATTAACTTAATTAATTAATTATTTAATATATTATTATTATTATTATTTTATTAATCCTTTTTTTGAAACGTTCTGGAGGCGGGGCCCTCCTGTCATTGGCCCATAGGGGAGCCTAGTGGGTTTGCGGGCGCTGGGTGCGGGTGTCCGCGCACCCGCACGGAGGCGACGGAGGGCACTGGGTCACGGGCGAGGGGCGGGCGCCGCCCAACGCCGCGGGGCGCCGGCGGCCACGGCACCGGCAGGAGGCCGGAGCGGCGCGGAGGCAGAGGGAGCCGCGCGGACCCAAGGCGGCGGCGGGGGCGCGTGCGCAGCCGCAGACGCGGTGGGCGCGCCAAGGGGGGAGAAGGGGGCGGCCACGCAGCGGGGCAGCGGGCGACGCGGCGCGTGCGCGCGCGGCGAAGGACGCCAGCGGAGAGGGCGGCCGGAGTAGGGCACGTGCGGGGCGAGGCTGCGCCTGGCCGGGCGCGCGGACGGCGAGGCGAAGTAGAAGCAGCAGCAGGACGATGCGGACGCGGGACGAAGAGCTGCAGCTGTGCGGCGCGACGGAGGAGCGGGGCTGCGGCATGGGAGGCCTGTGGCGAGGCATACATGGGCGCGGACGGCGTGGGTCGAGGCGGAGGCGGGCACAGCGCGTGCGGGACAGGCGCGGCGCACGGTGACCGTGTGGAGCGGAGGGAGTGCGAGGACGCAGAGGAGAGAGAGGAGGCCGGGGGCCTCACCGCGGGATTGTAGGGAAACAGCAGCGGGGGTTGGGGAGGAAGATGGGGACGACCGGCGACGGGGAGGCAGTCTGGCGTGGAAGCGGTCCTGCGAGGTACGGCGGCGTCGTGGCGGCTCGGGTCAGGGGCGACGGGATCGAGGCGACGGTTGCCCCCGATCCAGATCCGTTCATCGGGGGGGGGGGAGGAGCGAGGAGATCATGCGGGTGGGGGGAGGAGTGGACCGAGAGGGGGGTTAGTGGGGATCGGGCAGAGGCGTTTTGTGCGTCGCACGTGCGTGTGTGTGGCGGCGCACGTGAGGGAAAGAAGGGAGCGAGAGGTGAGGGCTAGGGTTAGAGCGGGGGTGGTTGGGCTTTGGGCCGGCCATGCTGGCTTGTTGGGTCGGCTGGTCCAATTGGACCAGGGGTTGGGAGTTTTATCCTTTTAATTTTTGTTTTTTCTTTTTTTTCAATTTCCTTTCTGTTTATTTAATCTTTCAAATTGTTTTAGTTTTGTAAAACATATAGTTAGCACCTAAATTAGTAATAGTAGTTATACCACTGCCACAATTATTTTTGTAGTTATAAAAAGTAGTTTATAAATTAATCATTTAAGAGACGTTTAAATAATTATTTCAGCTATTGTTTTACTTATATTAGAGCATTTAAACATTTTATAAAAGTGCGGTTTCTCCACCATAATTACCTATGCATTATTTGGCACAACCCGAACATTTTAGTTTTAATGCTTGAAAACTTTTATTGTTTGCCATTTACTCAAATTTAAAGTTGGATCGGTTTCGAACTAACACGAGATTAACAACTGTAACCGAAGTGACGTGGCATCATTAGCTGGGGATTACTGTAGCTTAATCATTCAGGCGTCACAACAAGTGTTCTCCCTGAGTATGCACCGTTGCCAAAGTTCGTTGATACGTCTCCGTCGTATCTACTTTTCCAAACACTTTTGCCCTTGTTTTGGACTCTAACTTGCATGATTTGAATGGAACTAACCCGGACTGACGCTGTTTTCAGCAGAATTGCCATGGTGTTATTTATGTGCAGAAACAAAAGTTCTCGGAATGACCTGAAACTCCACGGAACTTATATTTGGAAAATATTAAAAATACTGGAAGAAGAATCCACGTCAGGGGGCCTCCACCTGTCCACGAGGGTGGGGGCACGCCTGCCCCCCTGGGCGCGCCCCCCTGCCTCGTGGGCCCCCTGTTGCTCCACCGACCTCAACTCCAACTCCATATATTCGTGTTCGGGGAGAAAAAATCAAGGAGAAGGATTCATCGCGTTTTACGGTACGGAGCCGCCGCCAAGCCCTAAAACCTCTTGGGAGGGGCTGATCTGGAGTCCGTTCGGGGCTCCGGAGAGGGGAATCCGTCGCCATCGTCATCATCAACCATCCTCCGTCACCAATTTCATGATGCTCACCGCCGTGCGTGAGTAATTCCATCGTAGGCTTGCTGGACGGTGATGGGTTGGATGAGATTTATCATGTAATCGAGTTAGTTTTGTTAGGATTTTGATCCCTAGTATCCACTATGTTCTGAGATTGATGTTGCTATGACTTTGCTATGCTTAATGCTTGTCACTAGGGCCCGAGTGCCATGATTTCAGATCTAAACCTATTATGTTTTCATGAATATATGTGAGTTCTTGATCCTATCTTGCAAGTCTATAGTCACCTACTATGTGTTATGATCCAGCAACCCCGAAGTGACAATAATCGGGACCACTCCCGGTGATGACCGTAGTTTGAGGAGTTCATGTATTCACTATGTGTTAATGCTTTGGTCCGGTACTCTATTAAAAGGAGGCCTTAATATCCCTTAGTTTCCGCTAGGACCCCGCTGCCACAGGATGGTAGGACAAAAGATGTCATGCAAGTTCTTTTCCATAAGCACGTATGACTATATTCGGAATACATGCCTACATTACATTGATGAATTGGAGCTAGTTCTGTGTCACCCTATGTTATGATTGTTACATGATGAACCGCATCCGGCATAATTCTCCATCACCGATCCAATGCCTACGTGCTTTTCACATATTGTTCTTCGCTTATTTACTTTTTCGTTGCTACTGTTACAATCACTACAAAACCCAAAAATATTACTTCTGCTACCGTTATCGTTACTTCCATATTACTTTGCTACTAAATACTTTGCTGCAGATACTAAGTTATCCAGGTGTGGTTGAATTGACAACTAAACTCCTAATACTTGAGAATATTCTTTGGCTCCCCTTGTGTCGAATCAATAAATTTGGGTTGAATACTGTACCCTCGAAAACTGTTGCGATCCCCTATACTTGTGGGTTATCAAGACTATTTTCTGGCGCCGTTGCCGGGGAGCATAGCTCTATTCTTTGAGTCACTTGGGATTTATATCTGCTGGTCACTATGAGGAACTTGAAAGACGAGAAAACAAAAATTTATCCCTCAACTACGAGGGGAGGTAAGGAACTGCCATCTAGCTCTGCACTTGATTCACCTTCTATTTTGAGTAAGCTTGCGACACCTAAACCTGCTTCTGCTATTCATTCTGATATGTCGCATGTTATTGATGATGCCACTTCTGCTATGCATGATACTTATGATGAAACTACTTCTATGCTTGATACTACTGTGCCACTTGATGAATTTCTTGATGAACAACTTGCTAGGGCTAGAGAGAATGAAATTATTGAAACTGATAATTTTGATGATAATGATGATGAAGACTCTCCCCCTAATAAATATGAATTGCCTGTTGTGCCTGAGGGCTATGTTATGGATGAAGAAACTAAAAGAGACTTTCTTGCTTGCAATGATAGAAGTGATCTTAAGAAATTACTAGCTAAGCTTAAACAAAAAACTTTGAATGCTAGAATGAAATATGATCCTGCTTATGCTACTTCACCTATCTTTGTTACTAATAAGGACTATGAATTCTCTATTGATCCTGATATAATTACTTTGGTTGAATCTGATCCTTTTTATGGCTATGAATCTGAAACTGTTGTGGCACATCTTACTAAATTAAATGATATAGCCACCCTGTTCACTAATGATGAGAAGACTCGCTAATTTTACATTCTTAAAATATTTCCATTCTATTAAAGGATGATGCTAAGATATGGTTTAATTCTCTTGATCCTGGTTGTGTGCGTAGTCCCCAGGATATGATTTATTACTTCTCTGCTAAATATTTCCCCGCTCATAAGAAACAAGCTGCTTTAAGGGAAATATATAATTTTGTGCAAATTGAAGAAGAGAGTCTCCCACAAGCTTGGGGGAGGCTTCTCCAATTACTTAATGCTTTGCCTGATCATCCCCTTAAGAAAAATGAAATACTTGATATCTTTTATAACGGACTAACCGATGCTTCCAGAGATTATCTGGATAGTTGTGCTGGTTCTGTTTTCAGGGAAAGAACACCGGATGAAGCTGAAATTCTATTGAATATTATGTTGACTAATGAAAATAATTGGACACTTCCCGAGCCAGCTCCTGAACCCATTCCTAAACCAACTCCGAAGAAGAGGGCTGTTCTATTTCTCAGTCCTGAAGATATGCAAGAGGCAAAGAAATCTATGATTGAAAAGGGTATTAAAGCTGAAGATGTTAAGAATTTACCTCCTATTGAAGAAATACATGGTCTTAATTTACCGCCTGTTGAAGAAATACATGGTTTTAATACATCACTTATTGAAGAAACACATGGTCTTGATAACCCGACACAGGTAGTAAAGGTAAATTCTCTCTATAGATAAGATAAAGCTGAAATCCCTCCTACTAAGTTTGCTAGCCAATGTTTGGATGAGTTTGATAATTTTATGGTTAAGCAAGAAGATTTTAATGCTTATTTTGGTAGACAATTAAAACGTAATGCTTATATGATTGAACACTTGAGTGATTATATGTCTAGAGTTAAAGGTGAACTTAAACTCATTAGTAAACATGCTTCTATGGTTACCACTCAAGTAGAACAAGTACTTAAAGCTCAGAATGATTTGCTCAATGAATTAAATAGTAAGAATAATGATTATGCTGTTAGAGTGGCTACTAGAACTGGTAAAATGACTCAGGAACCTTTGTATCCTGAAGGCCACCCTAAGTGAATTTAGCAAGATTCTCAGAGAATTAATGTAGATGCACCTAGTCCTTCTAAAAAGAAGAAAAAGAAAAATGATAGGACTTTGCATGCTTCTAGTGAACCCGTTGTTGACACACCTGAGAATCCCAATGATATTTCTATTTCTGATACTGAAACACAATCTGGTAATGAACATGAACCTAGTGATAATTTTAATGATGATGTTCATGATGATGCTCAACCTAGCAATAACAATGATGTAAAAATTGAACCTGCTGTTGATCTTGATAACCCACAATCAAAGAATCAACGCTATGATAAGAGAGACTTTGTTGCTAGGAAGCATGGTAAAGAAAGGGAGCCATGGGTTCAGAAACCCATGCCTTTTCCTCCCAAACCATCCAAGAAAAAGGATGATGAGGATTTTGAGCACTTTGCTGAAATGATTAGACCTATCTTTTTGCGTATGCGATTAACTGATATGCTCAAAATGAATCCTTATGCTAAGTATATGAAAGAAATTGTTACAAATAAAAGAAAGATACCGGAAGCTGAAATTTCCACCATGCTTGCTAACTATACTTTCAAGGGTGGAATACCTAAGAAACGTGGAGATCCAGGAGTATCCACTATACCATGCTCCATCAAAAGAAACTATGTTAAAATTGCTTTATGTGATCTTGGAGCCGGTGTTAGTGTTATGCCTCTCTCTTTATATCGTAGACTTGACTTGAATAAGTTGACACCTACTGAAATATCTTTGCAAATGGCTGATAAATCAACTGCTATACCTGTCGGTATTTGTGAGGATGAGCCTGTTGTAGTTGCAAACGTTACTATTTTAACGGACTTTGTTATTCTTGACATTCCCAAGGACGATAGTATGTCTATTATTCTTGGAAGACCCTTTTTGAATACTGCAGGGGCTGTTATTGATTGCAAAAAAGGCAATGTCACTTTTCATGTTAATGGTAATGAGCATACGGTACACTTTCCGAGGAAACAACCTCAAGTCCACAGTATAAATTCTACTGGAAAATTTCCATCGATTATTTTTGGAGGTTTTGAATTTCCTCTTCCTACAGTCAAGAAGAAATATGATATTCTTATTATCGGGGATGTGCATATCCCCGTTGAGGTAACATAGTGCTATTCGGAATTTCTCCGGTTCCATGTTATTTGGAATGAGTTTGTTAACAAGACTTGATCAACCTTGTTAGTGGATTCCTTTGATGAGCATGAGATGGATGAAATTAGAAAGCACAACCTTCTGTACCCTCTGTCTACTTTCTGTTATTTAGTTGAAATAAAGCAAAAATAGTATTTTTCTGTCTATTTTCTGAATTATCCATGCAATATAAAAATACCCTGAAAATAAAAGTTCTCCAAATGCCCTGAAATTAAAATATGATTTTTTTCTGGAATATTTGAGAATATCTGGCACTGAGATCACAGCAGGGGGAGCAAGCACCTGGCCACGAGGGTCCAGGGCGCGCCCACCCCTACAGGGCGCGCCCCCTGCCTCGTGGGCCCATGGTGGCTCCCCTCCACTTATTCCTGCACCCACACACTCCTTCTTCCTCCCAAAAAAATCACCATCCAGCTCAAGCACGAGTTCTAGCTCATTTTGCTGCGGTTTTCAATCTGCTTGCTCAAAGCACCTCTCACAAAACTGCTTTGGGAGATTGTCCCTTGGTATGTGACTCCTCCATTGGTCCAATTAGTTTTTGTTCTAGTGCTTTATTCATTGTAAATTTGTGCTGCCTAGGTGACCATGTTCTTGAGCTTGCATGTCAAATTTATATGGTTCCAAGTAGTTCTAATGCTTGATATAGTCTATAGGCACTTGTAGGAGTAGTTGCTATCAATTTTGTTGAGCTTGGTTCACTTTTATTTGAAGTTACTGAAATTTTCAGAAATTTTTCAGAGGAAGAAATATGTTCAAGAAAATGTACCAAGGTGGTCCTTCAAGGAAGCAAGGACCCAGGCTTGCAATGCGTGATGCTGATGATGAACCACAAAGGGACGCCCCAGTGCAGCCTTGTGAATGGCCTTCAAAAGACTTTATGGATCGAGCAGAAATCAAGGAAGAATTTAACGCATATTTGCGTGACGCTGATCTTGTGAGCTTTGAGGCAGTAAAGTGCCGTCAGTACCACTATCTCACCAGTTCCTTTGTGAGGAGGTTTGAATATTCATCTTCACGCAATTCTCAAACTGTCCTGTTTGATCTTTATGAAAATTCTTATACCATGGACTTAGAGGATTTTACCACTGCTTGCAAACTTCCACAATGGGGTAGTCCTCGTGAACCTCGCAAATCTGAATTTAGAGATTTTCTTGCCAGTATAACTGTGGGTGAATCTAGAGACATAACACAAGCTACCATAGGGAGTATTCATTTTCCTGCTATACATTATTTTGCTCTCTTCATAGGTAGGTGCATAAATGGTAAGGATGAAGCATCTCACATGTGTGTCCCTGACCTTAGTATTCTTAGGAGTGCTGTGTTAGGAGATAAATCTTATAATTTGGGAGCTGTTGTTGCACGTAGGTTGCATAATAATAAAATTAATGGAGATTTCTTTAGAGGAATTTATGCAACCCGTCTAGCTAATTTTCTTGAGGTACCTATACGTGAGTATGATGTTGAGCTGCCTAATGTTTATTTAGATTATAATGCCATGGTTCATCATCATTTTCTTGAGAGGAATGAGCAGTCCCTCCAGTATCGCTTAATCTTTGACAGCTGTCGTGCTGTCCATATTACTCTCCCTGCTTCTACTTTCTTTGATTATCAGGTAAAAGGAAGACATGTTATTACCAGAGAGGAGGCAGATGAGTACGAGAGGAGGGCGGAGGCAGCTCGCCGCCACGCTGCAGCTCAGGAGGCAATAGCCGCTGCATCTCAGTACGACCCCGGTTATAACTTTGGATATCCGCCAGGCCATCCGTGGCAATAAACCAACTTAGGCCAAAAGCCTAAGCTTGGGGGAGTACGTATTTCCCACCGACATTACATTTATGTTTACACACTTATTGCTAGTTGTCGGTGCTCATACTTTTTCATTGTAATATCCATGCTAGTTTATTTCTTTTTCTTGCTTTCTTCTCGTGTGTTTGATAAATCTTAAGAAAACAAAAAAAAATTAGTGTAGCTTTTAGTTAGTTTACCTTTCTTGCTGTAGTAGTAATAATTAAAAAGAAAACCCGAAAATATTTCCCGTTCTTCTTTTGCTTGTTGGGAGATTTCCCGTGTAAATAGTTTTATTTCTTTTCTTTTCTTTGGGGGTCGATAGGAGAAGACCATGACTAAATTGTTGAAGTGGCTCTTATATGCATTATTGTTGATTTAACCAAGAGCCCATATTGCCTTGTCTTCTCCTCTTTATTGAATGCTCGCAGATTCCAGCTTAGTCCAATGCATGTGCACCATTATTATTATTCACATCGTTCGGTCGCGCAAGTGAAAGGCAATTATGACGATATATAATGGACTGATTGAGATGAGAGAAGCTGGTATGAACTCGACCTCTCTTGTTTTTGTAAATATGATTAGTTCATCGTTCCTGATTCAGCCTATTATGAATAAACATGTTTGCAATGACAATTAGAGATCATAGTTGCTCGTGCCATGCTTGATTAGCTATGAGTTATAATAGTTTACCTTGCGTGCCAACATGCTATTAAAATGGTTGTGATGTGGTATAGTGGGGTGGTATCCTCCTTTGAATGATTTAAGTGACTCGACTTGGCACATGTTCACACATGTAGTTGAAACAAATCAACATAGCCTTCATGATATTTATGTTCATGGTGGATTATATCCTACTCATGCTTGCACTCAATTTTTATTAATTTTAATGCATGTTCATGACTGTTGTCGCTCTCTAGTTGGTCGCTTCCACTACAAGAAATATGTCAAATTGTGACCTTGACTATTGGTCACTGAATGGTCATTATTTTCCATTTCTGACCTTTTTGTGACCAAAAACAGATGGTCAAAAGCTGGCAGTCGTAAACTGAAATTAACGACCTTCTCTGTGAGAAGGTCGTAGACGTTTACGACTAAAATATGCCTACTGTTTTGTTTTGGTCATTAGCAGCCTCCCCAGGCCACGTAGGCATCCGACGTGGCAATCTGATGTGGCACAAGAATCAGCCCGGTCCAATTCGGTGTTTATATGGGCCGAGCCCATTAATTCGGCCCTTTTAATATTTATTTTTCCTATTAATTTTTGCTAGCTACATGGGCTGGCCCAGCAATTCGGCCTTTTTATTTCTAGATGCGGCCTTTTATAGCGTATGATCTTTTATTTTTTGCCATTTTATTTTCCACTGTTTTACATTTGTCCCAAATATCATAATATCATACACTGGTCCCACACGTCAGAAATTTCAAATGTGCTCAAATTATTTTGATAAGTGGGTCGCATGAGTCATGTTTCCATTGCACACATTTTCAAATCACATACATAATTACTAGTTCATATGAAACAGAAATTGTAATTCTGAAACATACATGAAATTCACAAACAGAGAGAAGATACAATAATTCACATACATAATTACTATTTCATTCACAAACAAAGAGAAGATACGTTAAATTCCCAGATAACCCAACTATTATTACATAACTTGCTATATAAGAATGTCTTGGAGCTTCTTTGAACGTCTTTCGTCTTGAATTTACTCAAAATATCTGCCAACAAGAAAACAGAACAACAAGGATAGGGTGAATAACAACAACAACAGGTGATGGGGTGCTATTCCATCTAAACAAGAGACTGAACCCAGCAATATAGATTCATTCAGCATCATCAACAGTTCAGTAAAGTACTGCAATTTAGAACTAACGAGAAAAAACAACTACACGACTTCATAACTGAACATATTCAAGTAAAAATAGTACAAGTTACATTCTAGTAAACAAACTGTACAAGTTGACAATTCCCTGCTGCATATACATATCACTTGTGTCATGTTTGGGTGTTCAGAATGTACACAACATGTTTATGGTAGATGAACTGCAGCTGCTAGGAATAGTAAAGCAAAGATGTACTACCACTAATCAGCAAAAACATAACATTTTCTCAGAGTTAATGATAGCACATGGATAAAGATGGAAACAAAAAATATTTCTAATCTTGGAACCCAACATAGCAAATCAAAACGAGAGAGGGGAAGAGGTGGCGTGGAGGAGAAAGGACCTTGAGCTGCTGCTCCTCTCCATGGCTGTGTGTCACCCTCCATCTCCTGACTATGATCATCAACATCTACTACTAACAACTCCCTATGCAATCCTACATTGCAGTAAAAATTCCTCGCCCTCCATTTACTCGCTTTACAGTACTCCTAATGCTTGGAGTAGTTCAAGAAGTACTGCAGTAAAACTACTCCTAATGCTACAGCAGTTAACAGCAAGGGAAATTACTGTGATGTTCAAAATTTACAGTAAACACTCCACTCCACTGAATATTACTGAAACTTAATAGAATTTAACTAAGCTTTTTCAGTTTCAGAATATGAAAGTCAGAAAATAAGCTTGCAAGCAAGTTTATGTAAGTAATGCACACTGGAGTACAATACTTCTACGAATTTCTGCAAATAATTCATGATTTTCTAACTACTCCAAGATGTCCAGTTAATTAACTGGAAAAGTAACTAAACTTGCAAATTGAGAAAATCTTGTCAGACCACTTGCAATATCTTCGGTGACAGTACATGTTCAGAACAAACACTTACAATATCTACTGCAAGAACTTGTTTACTCCTGCATATTTGCTTGCATGTTCAGAATCTGCAAATATTCAGAAGCATGTTCAGAATACTTACTGAAAAGTACTGTTAAATGTTGAAAAGTTAAATCATGTTCAATCTTGTTAAATACTCCAAGAAAAATTACTCCGCACAAATACAGTTCAATCTTGTTAAATACTCTAAGCAAAATTACTGGAGTACTGGAGTAGTACAATTTAAATGTAATCCAAGCAAATTGAGAAGTTAACAGTACTGCTGCTAACTTGGAGTAGCTTTGACTATGTACAGAGCAAGATGGAGGGTCTAGCTTACTGCTGCTACTCCACATATCTAATTTTACTTAACAGAGCAAGATGGAGTAACCCAAAAAAATTAACAGAGCAAGCAAATGTACTCTAAATGGCAGTTCACCAGAGATTTTCAAGTTAAAAATACTCCCAGGGGTAAACAACAATGACATGGACGAAGTACAGGATGGATGTTATAAATTAATCCAGTAATTCTTTTTTGTTCTCATCTTTTTCACCCTCTAAACACTGCCTAGAGCGCTTACAAGATGACAAAGTTAATTTTGCATAACACATATGGATTCTTATCTTCTTCGGTAAGGGGGGCACATTTACAGCTAATCTATTATATTATTAAAAAGTAACCATGTATAGATGTCTCCATACCCCATATGATTTCTAGACTGCCATGCAAAGCAATGAGTTGAGTCCAATTCCTACACGGCAATGTACCTGTAAAAAAAAGAAAACTACGCCTATCTATGACATACGTTCCCAAACAGCCTACCAAAGCGAGGCAAACAAGCTGTGGATCCTAATTATAATGGCCGAGAACTAACAAAATTTTCTCACGTAATATGTGAAACACGCACATATTCGTTTGCACATCCAAAGTGTGTCACGTACTGGAGATGCCTCTGACCGAGAAGTGCAAGTTAGAATCACGTATGGAAGGACACTTCCATCAGCATGTTTGCTATTCAAAAAAAATCATCACGCTTGTTGTACTGACACACAATCAGTTTCCAATTATATCTCAAAACCAATCAACACAAGCTAGCCACGCTACACATCCCAGCTAATTGCAACTTGGCGTTGTAAGCAATAATCGGCAAGCCTTTGCTCTGCCTCAGGCCTCAGTCGACAGAACAAAACAAGGCAGGAGATACTGCAGAAAGCAAAGCTGCCTTGCGGTTTTAAACAAATTACTATCACGAACAGGATGGAGTCGCCTCAAAACAGATGCCATTATTGGCACACTGATTAATAAGAATGGAAGCAGCAGGTGGAGAAATCAATTTTTGTAACTTGTTTCTCCTAACTTGCAATACTGCAATATGGCATCATGTCAACTATTTACATAAATGAAAGAGAAATAGACAGATTATGCAGCTACCCTACTAATGTGCAGGAAAGAAGTGGTGACTGAATAATGTGTTGCACTACACATGCTAGTTTGCAGAACAGTCCCACGCCTATTACATTACTAGAGCAAGTTCATTACTAGAGCCTCTGCTTGGAGATAAAAAAATGAGCAGATTGTAATGTATTTGAATCAAGATCCTTTCAGAAACTAGCTAGTATGAAGAGGAAAATCAAGCAAAACTGTCACAGGTCTTGAGCGCTTCAGATCCTAGTGGCTGGCTACTTTAACAGTATTTATTACAAGTAAAAAAACACAGCAGAAATCCTAGACAGTGAAGAACATATTCAGCACGCACGCTGATTAATCACTTGACACACAATGCAATGCAATGCAACGCAAGCAGCAGGTAGCTAGAAGTTAACAAGACAATAAATAAATCCTTGACAGTGGAGAACGTATTCAGCACGCACGCTCGCTGATTAATCACTTATGCAAAATGAATAGATATCCCCTTTCTCCATGGAGAGGGCGGACCCGAGAGCTTGGAATAGATCCCTGATTGAATGAACAACGCAATACAGAGCCAGGGCAGGGAGCTGGAGACAAACGGTGTAGCGACCCGACCCGAATGGATCAAGTCTCTGTGCTTAAGTGTCATCCCTGGATCGGTATGCTGACACACACAGTACTCGAGGATTTATAACAGAGGTAAATCACATGTATAAAGTAACGTAAATACTATTACCTCAATCCAAATAGCGGAAGTAACAAGGTTGTGGATTCCCATCAACACCAACGGCAAAGTTGAGTGTAGAAATCGTAACCCTAGCGAATCACTTACTCGTCGTAAGATATCCTGCAACATGAAACGTTGCAGCCCGAAAACGGGTCAGTACATTGAATGTACTGGCAAATTCACGCCATAGAGAAATGATGAACAAAGGCTATCACTACATGCATATATGGCTGGTGGAAAAGCTCTATGGTTATAATGTTTTTGCGAAAAGCCAGTTTTTCCCTACTGCAAAGGAATAAATTTTATTTAACTATCATGGTGGTTGTGAAACATTGAGATGGTTGACAGCATCTCTATCCCAATTAAGTATCATCATTAACCCAACAATATTAATTAAAGTAACATGATGAGATCAACGGGATAATCCAAGAACTAGATACTCAAGATGTCCATAACCGGGGACACGGCTAATCATGATTAGTTTATACACTCTGCAGAGGTTTGTGCACTTTTCCCCACAAGACTCGATCTCCTCCGTTGGATTTCTCGCACTACAAGGTGTTTGAGAAACAGATGACCGAGACACAGTCTTTCAGAAGCGTTAGCACCTTACGATGGGTAGACCGGTACACCTACAGCCCCTACATCTGCTAGTCTACCACTGTAAGAGTTCACACGACTTAATCAACTATGCTAGAGCCCATAATAGCTTGTGGCTGCACACGGAAGTTTCTAGCATGAATAATCTCATGATCCCTTTGAACCTGGGTGGCGGTCCAAAAGAAAAACAGACAATCCTGGAATACCCAGGTACCTCAATCCACCCAGATGTGTGTTTAAGTTGCCACCTTAAGTAAACCATTAAATTAACAATCTCACATCTGTCATGGAAAATTCACTCAAACCCAATCCACGTCTACGAGCATAGCATAGCAATATAAGAAAACGTAGAAGTAACTCCCAAGGGTTTGATAGTAAACAGGGCAATAGCTACTACCTCATATACTACTTCCCAATACCCACATGTTATCAATCCTACTCATGCAATGTTTGAGGGTTGAATCTAATGCATAAAAACTGGGTATGAAAGGGGTATGATCAAAGTGTGAACTTGCCTGCAATGTTGATGAAGATGATTCGCACTCAAAACTCTTGATAGATCTACTCGTCACACTGCAGTCAATCTATCGTAAGCAAGCAATAGTAACCACACATAAGCAATCACTCAAAAGGTCGAAAAGAGCGAAGAGGATAGTTCGAAAAACATCAAACAAAGCAAATAACTCTTGCGACATAAAAAAATTTCCAAAAGTACCAAAATTATGTAAATTTGGCCTTATCAGAAAGTTTAGGTCAAGGGCTTCGAATTGCAAAAAGAATCAACTCAAACGGAGTTATAAAACTCAAGTTATGATCAAAAGAAGATTCAAATTCAAATCTGTTTGAAAGCAAATTTTAAATTTTCAAAAACATGTTTAAGTTGTTTTACCGGATAGAGTGGATCATAACGAAGACGTGGGCGTTGGTTTCGTTGGATTTGGACAAACGAGTAAAAAGATGTGAAGGTTTGAAGTCCAGGGGCTAAATTGTAAATAAAACATCTACAAAGAAGTCCCTGAATAAAACTAACAGAAAAAAAATAAAAGAACTAAATAACGAACGTTCGCTACCGAACGCTAACGAACGAAAACGTTCGTCGAAACTATCTAAACAGAAAACGTTCGCTAAATAATAAACCAAAACAAAATCTAGGGTTTTTTTTAAACCGAAAAATAAACCGAATCGTACAGGGGCGGTTTTATACCGTCGGTGGTTCGGCGGTTTTTGGCGACAAAACCGGCAGCGGTGTTGATTCCGGCGACGGTTGACGAGTGCGGCGGGCTCCGGCGCGGCAGCAGGTAGCAGCGGCGGTTCCAGGCGCGGGCGGCGGCGGCAGCTACGCGGGGCGACGCGGGCTAGGCGAGGCGCGGCAGCGGCGGTGGCGGATCTCGTCGGTGGCGGCGGCGGTTGGCGAGTGCGGCGGCGGCGGCGCGGCGATCTGCGGCAGCGGCGCGGCAGGGGAGGAGGAGAGGAGGGGCGGCGGGGCTGCGGCTTTATAGGAGGGCGGGGCGGGCTCCGAGGCGTGGAGGAGGGGTTGGAGGAGGAGTCCTCCTCGACCACGGCGGCGGCGGCGACGTACGCCGGCTGGAGTGCGAGCGGAGCTCGGGGACGAGCGCGAGCGCGCTGGGCTGGGCTGGCTTGGCCCGGTTGGCTGGGCCGGCCCAGTTCGGCGGTTTCCTTTTGTTTTTTTTAAACAGAGGGAAAAAAACGAAAATAAAATAAAATATTATATAGGCATATAATATATCAAAATCTTCAGAAAAAGATTTTCTACAACGTGAACATTTTTCCAACGCCAAATAAAATCCACACAAATTTTAATAAATCAAACAGTGCTACTGCCTTAATAAAATCCAATAAAAATCATTTTAAAAAATACCAAAATGATTTCAAATTTATTTTTCTCCAATTTTCTGATGTAGGGAATCATGTTACCCTATTTTCTGTATATTTTATTTTTTGGAGAAAAATAATTTGAATAAAACTCAAATAAGTCCAATATTGGAAAATAATTTCAATGGGACTTTGAATTTAATCCTTTGAAACTCCCAACTCCTATTTCATATGTTTTGAAGAAGTCATTTTATCTTCTCTCGTGAAAATCATTGAGTTGCATAAAGTTTCAGAAATGGAAAAATATTTTCAATTGAAATTCAAATATTTTGAACACCCCCTTTCATTTAAATAAATGGAAGAAGTCATGTCATCTTCTCTCGAGGGTTTTGTGATGAAAAGAATTTGAATTCATGGGAATCATAAAAGTATAATGAAAGTTTGGGAAGTCCTTTTATTCCCTCTCATTTAACTTTCAAAAGATTTCGAATTCCACTCACTTTCAGTCAATCAATCAAACAATCAATCCAATCTATCTGTTTATTATAACATTCCAAAATTTAGAATTTTGGGATGTTACAAACCTACCACCCTTAAAATGAATCTCGTCCTCTAGATTCGGAGAGGCTAGAAAGAAAGAGGTTAGGGTTTGGGGTCTTCTCAAAATCCATTGATCATCACAGGGGGTCTGGGGTGCTACCACCCTTAGAAACATTGTTACGGTTCCACCAAAACTCGTATACTCCATCCTTGTTGTTGACAGTGTCAGTCTTCTCAGATTCTCGGAAAAATTCCTTCTCTGGCTCTTTGGGTAGCGGCATAACCTTTTCCTCAATTCTTCTGTCTTTCATCTTAGTAAGGTTATTCCGAGACTAGGTCTTCACAGCTGACGGGTCTGGCGCCAATAGTAAACAACTATCGACATCTCATGGTGGTCAACAATTTACGGTTTCTCCTGCAGGAAAATGGGTCTGGTTGATCTTCACCGTATAACCTACGATTGGCATCAACTACCGTGTACAAGGGAAACATTCTTATACCATTCTAAGGTTCAAACAAGGTTTAAATCGTCGTCACTCTACTATAGGTAAGTCACTCAGATTTACCATCCCATATAGCAAAGCGAACAATAAGAGTAAGTCGGTATGGTGATCAATCCATCCCGCACCCAAATCATTACCTTGTACATGGTTTAGCGAATCTCGCATTCTAACACTCGGTCATCCTCACAAGCATTGCAGAATTTCTCTTGTCAACGAACTAGGTTCGGATAAATCCATGGATTCTGCAAGCCAAACAAACATCTATCGTTCCTTCACAACTCTCAGGTTTTGCGTTACTCCTATAAAATCGTCTGTCGATAAAATCGTAACTTCTTCCAGGGTCTTCCCTTCAACAAGAGTGTGCTTGCTTCTTGGCAGGTCCTGGGGCCTGCGGGTTATGGCCCATCTCATCACTTGTAGTTCCTTGAACTTATCATCGGGCAACTGATCCTTAATCCAACATCCAACTTCCTGGTATTCTTAAATCCATCCAATTGTACTGTCTTCCTTCCTTCTATTGGCACCACTAGGACATGATTACTCAGGCTCATCATGGAATTTCCATTGATCCATAATTCCAACATCATACCTCCTTTATATCCCATAGTACTCTTCATCCTCGTGGGATATCCCACATACCGAGATAAAAAAACACTTATACTTATGAAGTCCATACTCCACTTCGTGGAACATCATTATCCTTTCCAAGGTCAAGCGTCCTTACAGGGGAATATTGGCCATCTCTGCATGGCACTTCTTCAACTAGAAAACGTGAAACACATCATGAACTCATGACAGTCCTTCGGGTGACTCCAACTTGTTGGCCACTTCTCCCATACGTTCCAAAACTCGGTATGGTCCTACAATTCTCGGGGCTAACTTTCCCTTAACTCCAAATAGTTTAACTCCTCGCAGGGGGCACACACGAAGACATGCTCTGTCTCCAATTTTATAGACTACCTCCTTTACACCCAATAATACTCCATACCCTCATATTCTTGGGGTATCCAACATATCGAGATAAAACTCATACTTATTTTGTTCTAAATCCACTTCGTGGAATATCATTACCTTTTTCCAAGGGTCAAGTTTCCTCACGGGGTACTACCACCTTTAAAATGCATAATCTTCCATAGACCATATTTCTCATATCCTTGAAAATGGTCAAAATCTTTCTTCATAAAGTAACAACTCATAAAATCCAAATCAGTATCAATGATGCTAACTTTATTGATTCTCAAATATTACAATCTCCTTCATTCCATTACATGCCCCAATCCGACACCTCACTAATAAAATAAATGTCCACACTACTACTACTATATTTCTCGTTGCACTCAACCATTTATCACAAGTCTCCGTCTCCTTGGGGCATTCTCTGGAAAGTGCCCTGCTTCATCACAACGGAAACATATTACTTCTGACATATCTCCAGGTTTCCTTGTGATTATATAGCCTCTTGGGGTCCTCATCTTCCCTTTTGGGCAATCATTGTGGTAGTGTCCTGAATTTTAGCACTTGAAACATGTGATATGACTCAGGTCTCTCTTTGTAGAAATTGGGTTGTTCCTGAGATCCAATCTACTTCTCTTCCTGGACTTTTCCGTTCCAATCAGGGCTTCTATTTCCTGTGGGTCATACTCTACTTCCTCTGTCGGGAATTCTACTAAATCCCCATTCAGACAATTTTGGGAGATGTGTCCTTCTTCTCCACATGAATAGCATGACTTGGTGCAGGGTTTAATTAGTTCTTCTTTGGGTGTGTCCTCCACCTCTTCCTTCATCACAGATTCCTCTAAAATTTCCATGAGGGCTCTTTTCATTGCTTCTTTCTTCTGCTGGACGGTCCTTTGTACCATGGGGTAGATGTGACACTGAGCAGGGTAGTGGGTAGTCCCTTCACACAAGAAACAAGTGATCTGCCTAGTTGGGCATTCTTCAGCTGGGTGACTTCCTTCACAATTAGGGCATTCATCCTTGTGTTCCTTATGGTTGTGTCCTATTTCTCCACAAGGCTTGTATGCACAAGGTTTCTTCATATCCTTTCCATAAGGCTTCAATTTCTGGGACACAAGACGAGATCTTTGTAGAGTCCACTTAAATTCTTTCCAAGTGGTTACTCCTTGCCATCCATTGGTGGTTTGGTACATCCTCCACCAAGTAGCAGCACCTCTTTCAAAACATTCAAGAGCATGCCAGGTCATATCCTTTCCGACTATAGGGTTATTCTTCATGTGATCCTCCATGTTCTGAATCCATCGGTCCGTCTCCAATTGACTCATCGGTCCAGAAAATACAAGCTCATCTCCATTCATCCTCTATTGGGTCCATGGGTTTGGGGTGGGATAAGAGAGGTCGAGAGGGATGCACACAATACAAACAATAGTTTTGAAAAGACAGATTTTTATTGTGGCTGTCGGAAAAACAACAAACAAATGACAGCTCCCAAACATCGCATCTAACGTAGGTATAACAGGGATTTGGTCTTCTAAAGGTCAATAAATCTTCAAAGTCACCAAACTCTTGAAGTCTTGTTAATGCCTCCAATGGCTTCTTCCGATCATGCTTGTCCTTCTCAAGTTCTTTTGCCAAATCATCTCTGTTGACGCGAAGTCTCTCGTGACGTCCTTTATATTTCTGGAGTTGCGTTCCAAACTTCTGGGTTTCAACATCCTTGACATGAACCATGATCCTACTGTCCTTCAGTTCCTGACGAATCTTTGATGTCTCAAGGTTTTGCTCCTCTAGCTTGGCTACTTTCAGCTTCTGCATCCTGAGTTCTTCACGAAATGCTTCCTTATCAATTTCCTGCAGGTCCATCTTAACTTCTTGATGTAATACTCCAGATCCTGGTGATACACTGGTCTAAAGTTAAAACTTCATCTTGCTGATAGGTGCTCCATCAGCCTTCTACCATCCAATCCTTCCATGCATCTGCATGCTTAACTCCGCACGGTGACAATAGCATAAACGGGTAATAACACCATGGTCATCCGTGTCTATGCCCATGTTACTGCCATGAGCTTTCATTCCATAACTGATATCTCCTGTCTTTGGGTTTTCCTTCAAAACTTTGGATTCTTATGCTCCATGTTCCGGTCTTTCTCCGATACACCTTGATCTCATGCATTGACGGCTTCCATAGTCTGCCAACTTCCATAAGGGTAGCCATTCCTAGGTCATAAAAAATCTGGGAATTCTTCAGAGCCTTCAAAATCTCCTAGTCTTCTGAGTCTTCAACCGTTGTAGTTTCCATTACTATATTGCATGGTAAAATCCTCTTCATTCCAAAATGATCTTAGTTGTCCGATATCTTGTACTTCTTGAAGTGGTCTTATCCGCTGAATCTTCGTGTGGTCAAAAGGGAAAAGGGATATGGTCTCACTAAAGGGAATATTTGAATTAACTCAGAAGAGAAGAGAGGTAAAAGATCCTTTTGAAAAAGAAAGTTTTAGAGAAAATCCTTCCTATGGGCTTGCCAGTTTCTAGGGTCACGTCCTACAGTCAACATGTGCTCTGATACCATCTTGTAGCGACCCGACCCGAATGGATCAAGTCTCTGTGCTTAAGTGTCATCCCTGGATCGGTATGCTGACACACACAGTACTCGAGGATTTATAACAGAGGTAAATCACATGTATAAAGTTACGTAAATACTATTACCTCAATCCAAATAGCGGAAGTAACAAGGTTGTGGATTCCCATCAACACCAACGACAAAGTTGAGTGTAGAAATCGTAACCCTAGCGAATCACTTACTCGTCGTAAGATATCCTGCAACATGAAACGTTGCAGCCCGAAAACGGGTCAGTACATTGAATGTACTGGCAAATTCACGCCATAGAGAAATGATGAACAAAGGCTATCACTACATGCATATATGGCTGGTGGAAAAGCTCTATGGTTATAATGTTTTTGCGAAAAGCCAGTTTTTCCCTACTGCAAAGGAATAAATTTTATTTAACTATCATGGTGGTTGTGAAACATTGAGATGGTTGACAGCATCTCTATCCCAATTAAGTATCATCATTAACCCAACAATATTAATTAAAGTAACATGATGAGATCAACGGGATAATCCAAGAACTAGATACTCAAGATGTCCATAACCGGGGACACGGCTAATCATGATTAGTTTATACACTCTGCAGAGGTTTGTGCACTTTTCCCCACAAGACTCGATCTCCTCCGTTGGATTTCTCGCACTACAAGGTGTTTGAGAAACGGATGACCGAGACACAGTCTTTCAGAAGCGTTAGCACCTTACGATGGGTAGACCGGTACACCTACATCCCCTACATCTGCTAGTCTACCACTGTAAGAGTTCACACGACTTAATCAACTATGCTAGAGCCCATAATAGCTTGTGGCTGCACACGGAAGTTTCTAGCATGAATAATCTCATGATCCCTTTGAACCTGGGTGGCGGTCCAAAAGAAAAACAGACAATCCTGGAATACCCAGGTACCTCAATCCACCCAGATGTGTGTTTAAGTTGCCACCTTAAGTAAACCATTAAATTAACAATCTCACATCTGTCATGGAAAATTCACTCAAACCCAATCCACGTCTACGAGCATAGCATAGCAATATAAGAAAACGTAGAAGTAACTCCCAAGGGTTTGATAGTAAACAGGGCAATAGGTACTACCTCATATACTACTTCCCAATACCCACATGTTATCAATCCTACTCATGCAATGTTTGAGGGTTGAATCTAATGCATAAAAACTGGGTATGAAAGGGGTATGATCAAAGTGTGAACTTGCCTGCAATGTTGATGAAGATGATTCGCACTCAAAACTCTTGATAGATCTACTCGTCACACTCCGGTCAATCTATCGTAAGCAAGCAATAGTAACCACACATAAGCAATCACTCAAAAGGTCGAAAAGAGCGAAGAGGATAGTTCGGAAAACATCAAACAAAGCAAATAACTCTTGCGACATAAAACAATTTCTAACAGTACCAAAATTATGTAAATTTGGCCTTATCAGAAAGTTTAGGTCAAGAGCTTCGAATTGCAAAAAGAATCAACTCAAACGGAGTTATAAAACTCAAGTTATGATCAAAAGAAGATTCAAATTCAAATCTGTTTGAAAGCAAATTTTAAATTTTCAAAAACATGTTTAAGTTGTTTTACTGGATAGAGGGGATCATAACGAAGACGTGGGCGTTGGTTTCGTTGGATTTGGACAAACGAGTAAAAAGATGTGAAGGTTTGAAGTCCAGGGGCAAAATTGTAAATAAAACATCTACAAAGAAGTCCCTGAATAAAACTAACAGAAAAAAATAAAAAACTAAATAACGAACGTTCGCTACCGAACGCTAACGAACGAAAACGTTCGTCGAAACTATCCAAACAGAAAACGTTCGCTAAATAATAAACAAAAACAAAATCTAGGGTTTTTTTTGAAAACCGAAAAATAAACCGAATCGTACAGGGGCGGTTTTATACCGTCGGTGGTTCGGCGGTTTTTGGCGACAAAACCGGCAGCGGTGTTGACTCCGGCGACGGTTGACGAGTGCGGCGGGCTCCGGCGCGGCAGCAGGTAGCAGCGGCGGTTCCAGGCGCGGGCGGCGGCGGCAGTGACGCGGGGCGGCGCGGGCTTGGCGAGGCGCGACACCGGCGGTGGCGGATCTCGTCGGTGGCGGCGGCGGTTGGCGAGTGCGGCGGCGGCGGCGCGGCGATCTGCGGCAGCGGCGCGGCAGGGGAGGAGGAGAGGAGGGGCGGCGGGGCTGCGGCTTTATAGGAGGGCGGGGGCGGGCTCCGAGGCGTGGAGGAGGGGTTGGACGAGGAGTTCTCCTCGACCACGGCGGCGGCGGCGACGTACGCCGGCTGGAGTGCGAGCGGAGCTTGGGGACGAGCGCGAGCGCGCTGGGCTGGGCTGGCTTGGCCCGGTTGGCTGGGCCGGCCCAGTTCGGCGGTTTCCTTTTGTTTTTTTTTAAACAGAGGAAAAAAACGAAAATAAAATAAAATATTATATAGGCATATAATATTTCAAAATCTTCAGAAAAAGATTTTCTACAACGTGAACATTTTTCCAACGCCAAATAAAATCCACACAAATTTTAATAAATCAAACAGTGCTACTGCCTTAATAAAATCCAATAAAAATCATTTTTAAAAATACCAAAATGATTTCAAATTTATTTTTCTCCAATTTTCTGATGTAGGGAATCATGTTACCCTATTTTCTGTATATTTTATTTTTTGGAGAAAAATAATTTGAATAAAACTCAAATAAGTCCAATATTGGAAAATAATTTCAATGGGACTTTGAATTTAATCCTTTGAAACTCCCAACTCCTATTTCATATGTTTTGAAGAAGTCATTTTATCTTCTCTCGTGAAAACATTGAGTTGCATAAAGTTTCAGAAATGGAAAAATATTTTCAATTGAAATTCAAATATTTTCAACACCCCCTTTCATTTAAATAAATGGAAGAAGTCATGTCATCTTCTCTCGAGGATTTTGTGATGAAAAGAATTTGAATTCATGGGAATCATAAAAGTAAAATGAAAGTTTGGGAAAGTCCTTTTATTCCCTCTCATTTAACTTTCAAAAGATTTCGAATTCCACTCACTTTCAGTCAATCAATCAAACAATCAATCCAATCTATCTGTTTATTATAACATTCCAAAATTTAGAATTTTGGGATGTTACAAACGGCCTGGCTGGTGGGCGCACTGGAGAAGAGAGCTGCTACTGCAAGCTGGAGAGACGCTGGATAGAAGAATTTCAAGATCGATCTTAACTCGCGGGAACAAGCACGGACCTAAAATCGATGGAGCCGGGATATACCTCGGGTGCCGAGCGGAGCGACACCATGGGGTGCTGCTGGAGTCGATTGAGCCCGACAACGAACAGAGACGACGGGAGGACACGTTGACGGAGACGGAGCTCTGTCCGCGAAGCAGACGAAGCAGGGGAGGCCATGGCGAGGAGGCAAACGTCGGCGGCGCTTGGACTTGGGCGAGGCTTCGGCTCAGCGGCGCAGGAACGGCAAGGAGGGACTTCGCATCGGGGCGGCGCGCTGCAAGGTCGGGGACGCGAGCGTCCATGGCGGCGAAGTGCACTGTTTGAGGGTCAAATTTGAACTGTAGCTACCTCGTATTTTACTCTTTATTTTTTCCAAAAATCATTTCTAGTTACATAAGTATCTATTTAATCAGAGAAACACAAAAAAAATTCCAAGATTCAACCACTAGCTAGGAACGGTCAAGCCCGCCGTTTTGACCGCATTTTGAAACGGGCATAAAAAATTAAAAAAAATCAAAAAATTGGAAAACCTTCGCATTGTGTCATCATATGTGACCATGTTTCCAGGAAAAATAGTAAAATTGTAATACGGCAATTATTTTAATAAAGTGTTCTCAGAAATGAGCTATCATGCGTGAAGATTCATGGCTTTCGAGCCAAATGATCAATCTTATGGCCACATTCTTGGCATAGTTTGTTCAAATGATCTCATATTGTGCAGAAGGGTGCATCTTGGAATTCCAAACAATGTTGCCTAAGGGAGTTTTCATTTTCTTTGCATGGAAAATACATTTTCCATTTTCCGAGTGCCCGAAATGAGTTTTTTTGTGAAGGACCTACCATATATTTGTTGCAAAATTGGACCAAATCAATTTTCTAAAATACTAGGCCATATTTAATGCACAATTGACAAAATGGTTGGGTGTAAAAAGTTTTGATCCACCTCTCGTGAAAAAGAGAAATTCCCGCCGATTCAGCTGGAAGCGGGTCAACTTTGAACTGCAGCTGCCTCATAGTTTACTATTTATTTTTTACGAAAATCATTTATAGTTACATAAGTACCTATTTAATCATAAATACATGGTTTGGTGGTGATACATCGAGGTTTGGACGGTGGCCGAGGGCCCCAACTCTAGAGCGCGTAAACTCGCATGCCCGCCGCGTGGTCACCGCGTGACCGTGGTGTTGGCATGTGTTCTGGGCGGCCTAGGCATGTCTAGTGGGTTGGGCACTCTCCAGGTAGGTGCTAGGAAGAAAATCACAACATAAGTTCTCACGAGGAGACCGATCGATGCTCAAACATGAATAAGCAGCCAAGTGTTTGATTAGCGGTACGGGAAATCCACATGGCTAATGGGCGTGAGTTTTGGCTAAGGATGATCAGTTACTAAGAAGACCGTCTTCACAAATTTTCAGCTCAAAAGGAGGAGCCTAGGTGGTACTTGCTTTGCAAAGTACCACACTGGACATAAGTACGAATGTTGAGGCTTGGCACAAAATAATGAATGGATTGAGCTGGCATTTGGTGGAGGATGGTTATTTGGGCATAGGAAAGCACTGTAGAAAATGGATACCATTTGGACATGCCAAAGTGGTACTTCCTTCACAAAGTGTTTTTCTAAACAGAATAGGAAAACGAATATTTTTGAATTATTTTTGAACTAGGCAAGGAAGGTTTTTTACATATTTGACGAAGATATGACCCAAAGAATTTATGCGATTTTTTGGGAATGACAGAAATATAGGTTGCTTCACAACCTAGGGCAAAAACTGCCACATGGACATGACACATAGGCAAAACTGATGAGGTGGCGCCTAGTCATAGCAACCCACCACAATTTACAAGGTTATGACCATCTATATTGGTCATGATCAGCTAGAAATAAGGCAGCGGACTAGTGCTATCTGCTCTATGACCATTTCGTGTAAGGAAATTACGACCTTTCTGACCAAAATGGTCGTTATAGTTTAGGGTTTGGAGCCCCCCGAACAGCTTTTGACCAATTGGTCTGAAATGGTCATAGATCTATGACCAATTCTTCCAGGGTCACTGACAGAAGGTCACTAGTTAACATATTTCTTGTAGTGTTCCCAGTCTTTTGCTAGCCTTCACTTTTACTAAGCGGGAATACTGCTTGTGCATCCAATCCCTTAAACCCCAAAGTTATGCCATATGAGTCCACTATACCTTCCTATATGCGGTATCTACCTGCCGTTCCAAGTAAATTTGTATGTGCCAAACTCTAAACCTTCAAATGAAATTCTGTTTTGTATGCTCGAATAGCTCATGTATCAACTAGGGCTGTCCGTATCATCCATGCTAGGCGGGTTATTCTCAAGAGGAGTGGACTCCGCTCCTCACTCACGAGAAAATGGCTGGTCACCGGGATGCCCAGTCCCATGCTTTATGCAAATCAAATCAAAATAATTGCAAACAAAACTCCCCCTGGGACTGTTGCTAGTTGGAGGCACTCGTTGTTTTGAGCAAGCCATGGATTGATGCTTGTTGGTGGAGGGGGAGTATAAACTTTACCGTTCTGTTTGGGAACCGCCTATAATGTGTGTAGCATTGAAGATATCGCCATCTCTTGGTTGTTATGTTGACAATGAAAGTATGCCGCTGTAACACCCCGCATGTAACTTTCCATATTTGTAACTCCGACTCTTGCCATTTTCGGCTTTGTGTTATGATATTCCCTCCGTGGCCGGGTTTTGTTTGTCGTTTTGCATTTTTTTCATGTCATGCATTTCATATCATGTCATCATGTGCATTGCATTTGCATACGTGTTCGTCTCATGCATCCGAGCATTTTCCCCGTTGTCCGTTTTGCAATCCGGCGCTCCCATCTCCTCCGGCGCACCCCTCTTTTTTTATTTCGTGAGCTGGTGTCAAACGTTCTCGGAATGGACCGAGGCTTTTCAAGTGGCCTTGGTATACTACCGGTAGACCACCGGTCAAGTTTCGTTCCATTTGGAGGTCGTTTGGTACTCCAACGGTTAACTGGGCATCCGCAAAGTCCATTTGTGTGTTGCAGCAAAACCCCCTCTCTAAACATCCCCAAACCCACCAAACTCTCTTCCATGCTGTAGGTCGTTCGATCACGATCGTGTGGGCGAAAACCGCACCTCATTTGGACTCTCCTAGCTCCCTCTAGCTATATAAGTGCATCCCCTCCCGAAAACGTTCGCAGATCAACCCTAGCCCTCTTCCACCTAGCGCCCGGACAAATTTCCCCGCCGCCGGACGTGTCCGCCGCCTCCGCCCGACGAATCCACGGCCGCCACGTGGCGCTCCGTCGCCCGCCGCCGCCGCGGCCCGGGAAGCCCACGTCGGGCCCCCGCGAGCCCGCGCCTACTCTGCCGTCCACCGAGCCGCGCCTGCCCCGCCGGCCTACCCCGCCGCCTCACCGCGCCGCCGGC
Organism: Triticum aestivum; assembly: GCF_018294505.1. Classification (NCBI taxonomy): domain Eukaryota; kingdom Viridiplantae; phylum Streptophyta; class Magnoliopsida; order Poales; family Poaceae; genus Triticum; species Triticum aestivum. The sequence continues at coordinate 426,401,071 of NC_057796.1, forward strand.
CTGCCCCGCCGCCTTGCCGCGCCGCCCCGCGCCGCCGCCGTGCGCTGCCGCCGCCGCCTCCCTTCGCCGGCGCCGCCCCGCCACCGACCACCGCTCCGGCGCCGTCACCTCGCCTCCTTCCCCCCAACGCCGGCCGCGTCACCCTTCCTCTCCCGTCGCCGGCGAGCTCATCCTCGACCCCGGCCTCGATCTGGATCGAGTCAACTGCGAAGGTTGACTTTTCCCCGTACCCCGAAAATTTGCCAAGTCTTTGAATTTTTACGATAAGTGCCCATGTTCATCATTGCATAACTTTCTGTACATAGCTCCGTTTCGTGCATGTAATATGTAAAATTGTTCGCCTCGTGATGCTCTACATTTTGTTCAATTGCACCATGTTCATTAGAGGCCATCTTGATGCCGAAATCTCTGGTGCAATAGTGCTAGTTGCTGTTATCTGCTGGTTCTTAGCATAACTTGGAGATTTGTTATTTTTGTATCATTTAATCTGTGCATCTTATGGTCATGAGCTCTACATGTGTTTTGTTGTATGCCATGCCATCTTTCCAGTGGGGCATGCCATGTATTTTTTTCATCTCTGTGGTGACTAGCACAAGCATGCAAACTAGGCTCCGTAATGTTTCTGATTTCAGGGACAGTAAATTCTCCAAGTCCTTGTCTGCTGTTATTTTGTTGCCATGTAAACTTGATGCTACAGAGAGATCCATGCATATTTTTGGAGATGTTCAGTAAGGATGTTTTGTAGATGTTGTTGTAATTGATCCATTCATGCCCTTGTTTGCAATTATGGAGTGCCATAGCATGACTCAATCTTGCTCTACTTTTGCTATAAAATATTTCTAGCAGATTCTTAACATGATATTCATTTTTGCCAAGCTTGTTATAGTTGTCTCATACCTGCTATGTATTTTCTCTTGCCTTGTATAGCTTCATAAGCATGCCATCTTGCTCTAGGTATGCTTTTTTTGTCATGCATTGCTTTGTGGTGAGTGCGTCAAGCTCACTAAGATGCCTTCATATTATTATTTCTGCCATGCTCTGTTTTCTGCTAAGTCTGAAACCTGTTAACGAAACTTGCTATGTTTACATGGCTGCCATCATATCTTTTGGTCCTTTTTGGCTTATGGTCAGTAAGGGACTTTTGTCATATGCATTTAGTAGAATACTGCCATTCCTTGTTTTTCCATGTTAAGTTCCTGTAGCATGTTGATTTCGTGCTCTGAACATTGCTACCTGATGCTGTTTTCTGCCATGTCCAGTAATTTCACCGATTTCGACCGAAATCATCTCATCTTTCCAGTGGCATGCTTGGTTTGCCAAGTTACTACCTTATTCATCATTTTCCTTCCGGAGCACGCATATGCATCGCATATCATATCTCGCATATCATACATGTTTTGCATCATGATGCTTGTGCATTTCTCGTGATTGATTGTGGTTCTGTTGCTTGTGTTCTTGTCTTGGGTAGAGCCGGGAGACGAGTTCGTGAACGAGGAACCTGTTGAGTACGCTTACGAGGATCAAGCTTTCGTCAACTCTGAGAACCTTGCAGGCAAGATGACCACCCCTCGAAATCACTTCTATCTTTGCTTTGCTAGTTGTTCGCTCTATTGCCATGCTGCGCTACCTACCACTTGCTATATCATGCCTCCCATATTTCCATGTCAGCCTCTAACCATCTTTTCCTAGCAAACCGTTGTTTGGCTAAGTTACCGCTTTTGCTCAGCCCTTCTTATAGCGTTGCTAGTTGCAGGTGAAGTTGAAGTTTGTTCCATGTCGGAACATGGATGTGTTGGGATACCTCAATATCTCTTATTTAATTAATGCATCTATATATTTGGTAAAGGGTGGAAGGCTCGGCCTTATGCCTGGTGTTTTGTTCCACTCTTGCCGCCCTAGTTTCTGTCATACCGGTATTATGTTCCTTGAGTTTGCGTTCCTTACGCGGTTGGGTGATTTATGGGACCCCCTTGACAGTTCGCCTTGAATAAAACTCCTCCAGCAAGGCTCAACCTTGGTTTTACCATTTTCCACCTAAGCCTTTTCCCCCCGGGTTTTCTAGAGCCCGAGGGTCATCTTTATTTTAAACCCCCGGGCCAGTGTTCCTCTGAGTGCTGGTCCAAACTAGAGCCCTTTGCAGCGCCACCTTGGGGAAACTCAAGGATTGGTTTTAGTTGTACGGACTGCTCATCCGGTGTGCCCTGAGAACGAGATATGTGCAGCTCCTATCGGGATTTGTCGGCACATTCGGACGGCTTTGCTGGTCTTGTTTTACCATTGCCGAAATGTCTTGTAAACCGGGATTCCGAGACTGATCGGGTCTTTCCGGGAGAAGGTTTATCCTTCGTTGACCGTGAGAGCTTATGATGGGCTAAGTTGGGACACCCCTGCAGGGTATTATCTTTTGAAAGTCGTGCCCGCGGTTATGAGGCAGATGGGAATCTGTTAATGTCCGGTTGTAGAGAACTTGTCACTTGACCCAATTAAAATACATCAACTGTGTGTGTAGCTGACGTGGAATTGTCACGGCAGATGTCCTCGAGCTAGGACTTAGTCGTGGAGCCATCGCAGCTAGGAAGCTTGAAGGGGTTATGCGGGACAAGGAACACGAGGGTTTATACTGGTTCGGCCCCTTACGGTGAAGGTAAAAGCCTACGTCCAGTTTGAGGTGATATTGATTAGGGTTACGATCACCAGGGAGCTAAACAGCTATGCCCGGCTCTCGACGAGATTGTTGTCGCCCTTCAACCGCTGCCGGGTCGTCCCTTTATATAGGGAGGCTGACGCCCAGCAGCCCTTAGAGTCCCGGCCGGCTCATAAGAGTGTCCGGCTCGGACTCTCAACTATACTTGCCTTACACTACAAGTTCTACTATAATAATGATTGTAACTACGGGCCTTAAGCCATATCCGGGGCTCAGCCCATCTCTGGCCCATCGTCTTCAAACTTGGCTCCGGGCTTCTGGCAATGACCACGCGAGTAACCCGGCCCCTCCTGGCGGGTGACTCTAAGGTCTATATCCTCAACATTAGGCCCCAGATTGATTTGAGCCGGCTCATGTCAATCTTCAACTCTTCTGACAGAAAAATCTCCGGCTTACCATTCATGTGAAGGCCATAACCCGGAGTGACGTCATCCTCTGGACTCCGGATAATCCGCCACGACGTCATCCTCCATTAAGTCCGTTTTTTACTCCGCCAGATCCGCAACGGATCTTTGCTTTTACTGTCATTCCGAAAATCGAGGCGTCGTGGGGGGAGATAACCACGCCGTGGTCTCCTTGAATCTCGCGCCCACTTATGACCTTGCCTTATAAATAGGCCGGCCCGACTGGCTCTTCTCACGCTCCCTTCTTCCTCCTCGCGCCACTGCCTTTCTCACTGAGCTCGCACTCCGCCGCCGTCGTCTCGCCTCCAGTCTTCGTCAACCTCGGCCGCTGCATCACCTTGACTCGGACCAGATAAACGGCGGCGACTGCCGCACCTCTTCAGCTCCGGTAAGTTCTCACCATCCCGTAGAGTAGATCTGCAGTAGAGTTCGTCCACGTTCTTCGTGTTCATCGCCATTGCCACAAGCTTCGGTAGTTCTCCTAGTCACTGCCCTTGTTTGATCTTTAGTCTTGTATAGAACCAGTGCGGCAGTTGTTTAGGACTCATTTCAAATGCCCGTAGATCTCTTTCTACTGCATAAATGCTTCATTCGAGCTCAAGAACATCCGCTCGTCTGTTTCTAGGTCTAGAAAATTTTCATTTCACCCGACTATTTTGATCCAAAAAAGTTACTGCAATACGTGAAACCTGTTTTACCACACTTAGTAAAAACTGTAACCATTGAAACTTGGCAGTTTACAATTCCGGTTTAAAGAAAACACGCGACGTAGAAACTTCCGGGTTAAAGGAAACCATGCTTCGTAGAATCCTCCGGCTTAAATAACCCACTGTATTTGAGTATATACCATTAGTCCCCTTCATAATCCGCCACCGTAGTTTTGAACTGTAGATCTCCGGCTTATAATTAACCCGGACATTTTTCCTTTTTGTCATAGACCACCAACTTTCACCATGCCTCCCAAGGCTCCCATCACTTGCAACTGGATGAGGTCCAACGTCACCAACGAGACCCTAGCCAATTTTGTTAAGTCCGGATATTTGCCTAAGAAGGAAATCATGTCCTACCGTGCCCCTGACCCGTCAGAAGAAAGACCACAGCCAAAAGACGGGGAGGTGGTGATTTTCGTAGATCATATGAGCCGGGGCTTCGCACCGCCCGGCTCAAAGTTTTTCAGGGACGTGCTCAACTTCTTCGACTTGCGGCCTCAAGATATAGGACCCAACTCCGTATCCAACATCTGCAATTTTCAAGTCTTCTGCGAAGTTTACCTAGGAGAAGAACCTAGTCTGCTGCTCTTCAGAGAGCTGTTTTACTTAAACCGCCAGAATGAGTGTGCCAATGGGCCAAGTCTGGAGTTAGGTGGCATCTCCATCCAGCGGCGCAGGGACTGTCTTTTCCCTTATGCAGAGCCGCCGAGCCACCCCAAAGACTAGAACATGACTTGGTTCTACTGCTAAGATACATCCCCGGCTGATGAAAGCCCGCTGCCCGGCTTTCGCCCAACACGTCTAGAGCCGACTCACCCGCTGTCGGACAGGCTGACTCCAGCGGAACGCCAGCCTCTGCTTCCTACTATCAACAAAATCAAGGCCCTCCTGGGCAATGGTCTGAACGGAATCGACCTGGTCCGGGTCTGGATCTCATGGCGGGTGATCCCATTGAGCCGCCGCCCCGGCTTAATGTGTGAGTACACAGGGCGAAAGGATGACCCGTAGAGGCACAGCCGCAATGATCTTCCAGAAGACGTTGTAGAGGAAGAGACCAAGGCTCTTTTAAACGAGAGCCTGGCAGACTGCGGAAGGACCGGGTTAGCCCCCTTCTACAAGACCAACCCAGCCCCAGCGGTAAGCCGCTGACTTAAACTTTTTATCCTCTTCTGCATATAACCTTCATCTGAACCGTTTTAAGAATCCATCATTGTATTTTTCAGGCTGATGATAAGTTCTGGCGGGTCAAATATGACCATGAGGCGGCCAAGAAAGCCAGGAAGGCGAAAAAAGCCGCCAAGAAAGCCGCCCCTCGCAAAAAAGGAAGCAGGCCTACTGCTTCGGAGCTGATGCAATTAAGCGACAGCTCTGAGTCAGAGGTAACTCCTGAGCATTTAAATCCTTACTATATTCACTGTTTGCTGCTGTCCGCCTTATCAATACTTGCTCATTGACAGGATGACACCGGCGCAAGTAACCCGGTGGTTGAAGAGGTAATGTCACTTTCCTCCGACTCGGAGCCCTTGCCACAGCTGAAAGTCCGAAGGGTAACCCGGAAAGTAAGCTTTTCACATCCTTTAGCTCACCAAGACCCTCAATTTATTTTGAAGCGACAGGTTCATGAAAGCCGGCGTCACACCCGGACCAACAAGGACACCGATCTTTCCGCCGGGTTACCCGACGCAACAAGGAAGCGTCGAACTGAGGATTTTTCTCACTTGTACCCTTTTCATCCGTTGGCGGGTGTTATCCGTCAGCCACTCAACTATTCTGACTCCAATTATCAGGAGACCTCCCCTTCTTCGGGCGACTCTATGCAGTCGAGTCTTCCGACTTTCAAGACCGCGCCCGGGTAATGACAACCATCTCACATTATACTTGTCTGTACTTACTCTCTTTGTGCTGAATGTTTCTGTCCTTTCAGCGCCCAGGCAAAGCTCACCAAAAGAGCGAAGAAGACCAGGTCAGCCGGAGTGCCGGACTTACCTAAACCGGAGGTGACGGCTCAAGAGCCGCCAGCTGCCTCCGCCCCCGAAGCCACCAATCTAATGGACACGGCACCTGAAGCCACTGCCCCAACTACCAAGGCAACGACCGAAGCTTCGGTTAACCCGGAGGCCTCCGGCTCAGCTCCGCCAGCACATGACCCGGACGTGGTAATCACCCGGACGGAGTTCGTTGAGCCGGGGAGACCGACCGTGCTGGCCAAATGCTCCGCGAAGGGGGAGTTGCTGCAGCCCCACCGGGTGAACCTGGACCTCTCCGACTACACCAACTTGATCATTGGAGAGCTCGTCTCTGGCTACATCAGCCAGGTGCACAAGAGCCGGGACGCGGAGGTTGCCATGGTAAACCAGATCCAACAAAAATCAAAGGTATTCTTCTGCTGTCTTCTTACTTACTGCATAGTTACCTTTGCCATGCTAGCCCCCAAGTCGACGACTTATGATTGAATATGTTGTAGACTTAGGTTCCGGCTTACTCCAGTGAGCCGGCAGTATGTAGATAGAAACGTTCAATATGCATTAGCCCCCAAGTGCCAAGTATCTTTGCTTGGAAAGTGCTTGGGACTTATATAATAACTGCTCATGTCCTAACCCGGAAATTTATACAGGTTGTTGGTAAGAAGCTAGAGGCGGACCTTGCGGATCTCAAGAGCCGGCTGAAGACGCAGGAGATGGAGACCCGGAAGGCAAACGCCAAGTTTGTATCCAGCATCGCCGCTCAAGAGAAGCTGAAAACAGAATATGATGCTGAGCGGAAAGCCTGGGCCGAAGAGAAGGCTGCACTGGTGACCCGGGCGGAACAGGCGGAGAAGGCTCTCTCTGAGAAGACCGCCGAGCTCTCCAGCCTAAAGCGCCAGGTTTCCCAAATGGTGGCCGCCATCTTCGGTAAGTCGCCCTACCGGCTTTCATCAAGTTTGTATATGTCATGATTCATCCTTGTCACCGGTTTATCTGATTCTGTTAAACAGGTCCCAGGAGTGCCAACCTCAACCAGAGTGTGGTCACCAAGCTAAAGGCCGTGTATACCCTGGTGGAACAGCTCTACACCGGGTCACAGCATGCCTTAGCTGTGGTGGCCCTATCCAACGAGGTGCCAACTCATCTGGCCGAAGTCCTGCGCCGGCTCACCGTTCTGCCTCAGCGGATCCAAGAGCTGCGACGGGCCTCCGCGAGAGCCGGAGCAATCGCCGCGCTGAGCCGGGCCAAGGCATTCCTGCAGGAGCTAGACCCGGCAGACATCGCCCTGGGTTATCCGAGCCTGAAGGAAGACGGCTCAGCTTTCGATCAGAAGGACTTCGCGGCGTGCGTGAAGGCTGTACGCCCGGTGGCCACCCTCATCGGGAATGACACAGATCTGACCAAATACCAGCCGGGTTATGACGCGGAGAATCAGAGGATTCCAACCCCTCGCTATGAAGCCCTCAACCTGATCCCGCCGGCTCGTCAGCACACCTTCGCCCCGGAGATTGACCCGGCCGGGTTAATTGACGAGGAAGCCCAGTTCGAGGCTCTCAGCGGCATCGATTGGAAGTCATCAACCTTCCAAGTCTTGGGATCAGCCGGAGGAGAGGATAGGAACGAGCCGGAGACTTCCACTCAGCGGGCATCGTAACTCGGCTGTCGGTTTACCACACAATGCTCCACCCTTGTTAGATTTGATGAATTTTGTAATAAATTAGGTGCAACAGTCTATCTCTGCCGTGCCATCGTGCACGTATTGAATGCCAAGGTCTTGTTGAAGTTGTCTCTTTAATGTTTCTCCGGGTCATAATCATCCCTTTGTTTTTCTCAACCTCAAAGAGGTAACTTTAAGTATCCTGCATAGAAAGGCAAATCACAAGTCTCAAGGCGGCTTACCGCCCTGAAAATCAGGTGTTTGAGATAGATCACCCGGAATATGAATCAAAAAAGACTGGTCCTTAATTATACCCTTAACATAGCCGTAATAACACACTTAACGGCCTGTAGCATACTTCCGGTTTAGATAACCCGGGTAGCACGGTTGGTACCTTAACTCTGATTCACTTGCCTTGATGACACCCATGATGTTCAACTAACACTTGTAAACCAAAGTTAAGCCGGCAAAGTGAGACCCGGCCATGCACACCTTGTCATAATCAGAGTAAACTTGTGATAAAGCAGAAGAACTTAGGGGCTTCCGGTTCGAATACGACCAGAGACCCGGCCCAAAGGGGTTAAGCCAAGATTCGGATATGATCATATAGCCCCCAGTGGGTGTGGCGATGCCAATCAAGAGGGTACCGACAGCTATGTTCTCTTTGGTTCGAATACGACCCATGTTTGAACAGGAAGCCCCCAAGTGATTTTTAAAATTGTTTAACGACGCTGATTCGAATACGATCCACGTCGGTTCTCAGAGGGGTTAAACTATGATTCAAATATGACCAAAGGTAACCTCCCAATGAGCTCGGCACTTTGCCAATCAAATGGGTATCGACAGCTATGTTCTCTTTGGTTCGAATACGACCCATGTTTGAATAGGAAGCCCCCAAGTGACTTTACTGCTTACGGCTAGATTCGAATACGATCATAAGCCGGATCCTCCTTTAAGTCATCATGTAATCTTGTAATAAAAACAACACGTGCATTTTTGGAGGAGAAAAAAGGACAGAGGTCCTGCTTTATAGCTTATCATAATATATACATGGCTGAGAGAAATATATACACCACGAGAGCCGGTGGCTCAAGTGTAGTAAGGCCGAAGCTGGGCTATGTTCCACGGCCGACGGGTCTCTTCCTCAGACTTACGTGAATCTTTGTGCTCCCGAATGTCAACGAGGTAATATGACCCGTTGTGCAAGTTCTTGCTGACCACAAAGGGCCCTTCCCAAGGTGGGGATAACTTGTGTGCATCTGTTTGATCCTGGATGAGCTGGAGCACAAGGTCGCCTTCCTGGAAGACCCGGGATTTGACCCAGCGGCTATGATAATGGCGCAGGTCTTGTTGGTAAACCGCTGACCGGGCTATTGCCACATCATGCTGTTCATCCAACAAGTCAAGAGCATCTTGGCGCGCCTGTTCATTATCCGTCTCAACATAAGCCGCCATGCGAGGTGAGTCGTGACGGATGTCGCTGGGGAGGACTGCTTCTGCTCCATAAACCATGAAGAAAGGCGTGAAGCCTGTAGATCTGTTAGGAGTAGTATTGATGCTCCATAAGACGGAGGGCAACTCCTCCACCCAACAACCCGGCGTCCGTTGCAAAGGGACCAAAAGCCGGGGCTTGATGCCCTTCAGAATCTCCTGATTATCTCTCTCAGCTTGACCATTGGATTGAGGATGAGCCACTGAAGAAACATCAAGTCGGATATGCTCTCGTTGACAAAACTCTTCCATGGCGCCTTTGGAAAGATTGGTGCCATTGTCAGTTATAATGCTGTGCGGAAAGCCAAAGCGGAAAATCACCTTTTTCATAAATTGAACCGCCGTGGCTGCATCGCACTTGCTAACTGGCTCAGCTTCCACCCACTTTGTGAACTTGTCAGCTGCCACAAAGAGGTGGGTCTTCTTATCCTTGGACCGTTTAAAAGGCCCCACCATATCAAGCCCTCAGACCGCAAAGGGCCAAGTGATTGGGATCATCCTCAACTCCTGAGCCGGCACATGAGCCCGTCGTGAGAACCTTTGGCAACCATCACATTTACTGGCCAAGTCCTCTGCATCAGCATGAGCCGTCAACCAATAAAAACCATGACGGAAAGCCTTGGCCACGAGGGATTTTGAGCCGGCATGATGGCCACAATCCCCTTCATGGATCTCACGCAAGATCTCTTGACCTTCCTCAGGGGAGACACAACACTGAAATGCCCCTGTAACACTGCGATGATGCAACTCGCCATCGATAACGATCATTGACTTAGCCCGCCGGGTTATTTGCCTGGCCAAAGTTTCATCCTCAGGCTACTCTCCCCGGGTTATATAAGCCAGATATGGTATTGTCCAGTCTAGTATGACATGAAGAGCCGCCACCAGTCGTGCCTCCGGGTCAGGGATAGCCAAGTCTTCCTCTGTAGGCAACTTAACCGAAGGGTTATACAGGACGTCCAGGAAAGTGTTAGGCGGCACCATCTTTCGCTGAGAGCCCAGCCGGCTTAGAGCATCAGCCGCCTCGTTCTTCCTGCGATCAATGTGCTCCACTTGGTAGCCCTGAAAGTGCCCAGCAATGGCATCAACCTCGCGGCGATAAGCCGCCATGAGAGGATCCTTAGAATCCCACTTTCCTGATACTTGTTGAGCCACCAAGTCTGAGTCACCAAAGCACCTTACCCGGCTTAAGCTCATCTCCTTAGCCATCCGAAGACCGTGGAGCAAGGCCTCGTACTCAGACGCATTGTTCGTGCAAGGAAACATCAACTGTAGCACATAATGGAACTTGTCACCCTTAGGGGAAGCCAATACAACGCCAGCCCCCGAGCCCTCCAACTGCCTGGACCCATCAAAGTGAATAGTCCAATAAGTGTTATCCGGCTTTTGCTCGGGCACTTGTGACTCTGTCCAATCATTGATGAAATCCACCAAGGCCTGAGATTTAACAGCATGCGTGGCACATATCGGAGACCATGAGGTCCAAGTTCTATAGCCCACTTAGCAATTCTCCCTGTGGCCTCTCTGTTTTGAATGATATCGCCAAGGGGAGCAGAGCTGACCACAGTGATGGGATGACCCTGAAAATAATGCTTAAGTTTCCGGCTTGCCATGAATACACCATATACCAGCTTCTGCCAATGCGGGTATCGCTGCTTGGACTCAATGAGCACTTCGCTGACATAATAAACCGGCCGCTGAACCGGATGCTCCTTACCCTCCTCCTTGCGCTCCACCACAATAGCCACACTGACGGCTCGTGCATTTGCCGCCACATACAGTAGTAAGGGCTCCTTATCAACCGGAGCAGCAAGGACTGGGGGCTCTGCCAGCTGCTTTTTCAAATCCTCAAAGGCGTTATTAGCTGCATCATTCCAGACAAAGTTATCAGTTTTCTTCATCAACTGATACAAGGGCATGGCCCTCTCACCCAAACGTCTTATAAACCGGCTTAACGCAGCGATGCGACCCGCCAAGCGCTGAACGTCATTTATACACGCCGGCTTAGCCAGGGAGGTGATGGCCTTGATTTTCTCCGGGTTAGCCTCAATGCCTCTGTCAGAAACCAAGAAGCCCAAGAGTTTGCCTGCAGGAACACCAAAGACACACTTGGCCGGGTTAAGCATCATCTTATAGACCCGGAGATTATCAAAGGTTTCCCTTAAATCATCTATCAGGGTTTCCTCTTTGATGGATTTAACCACAATATCATCCACGTAAGCGTGAACATTGCGCCCGATCTGTTTATGAAGACAGTTCTGTACACAACGCTGGTAAGTCGCCTGTGCACACTTGAGTCCAAAGTGCATAGACACATAGCAGAAGGCTCCAAAGGGAGTGATGAACGCCGTCTTCTCCTGGTCCTTAACTGCCATCTTAATCTGATGATAACCGGAATAAGCATCCAAGAAACTTAAACGTGCACAACCTGCCGTAGCATCAATGATTTGATCAATACGGGGGAGGGCAAAAGGATCAGCCGGACACGCTTTGTTCAAGTCCGTGTAGTCCACACACATCCGCCAGGTGCCGTTCTTCTTGAGTACGAGCACCGGGTTAGCCAACCACTCTGGGTGAAAAAATTCAACAATAAACCCGGCCGCCAAGAGCCGGGCTACTTCTTCACCAATAGCTTTCCGCCTTTCCTCATTAAACCGCCGAAGGAACTGTCTGACCGGCTTAAATTTCGGATCAACATTGAGAGTATGCTCAGCGAGTTCTCTAGGTACACCTGGCATGTCAGAAGGTTTCCACGCGAAGATGTCCCTATTCTCATGGATGAACTCGATAGCGCGCTTTCCTATTTTGGATCCAGATTTGCACTGATGCTAAACTGCTGAGATGAGTCACCTGGAACAAAATCAACAAGTTTAGTCTCGTCAGCTGATTTAAATTTCATTGCCGGCTCTTGTTCTGTGGTTGGCTTTTTCAGAGAGGTCATATCTGTTGGGTCAACATTGTCTTTGTAAAACTTCAACTCCTCTGTAGCACACACAGATTCTGCATAAGCCGCATCACCTTCCTCGCACTCCAGAGCCACTTTACGGCTGCCGTGAACTGTAATAGTCCCATTGTGACCCGGCATCTTGAGCTGTAAGTACACATAACACGGTCGTGCCATGAACTTGGCGTAAGCCGGCCGCCCAAATATAGCATGATATGGACTTCTTATCTTGACCACCTCAAAGGTTAATTTCTCCACCCTGTAGTTGCTCTCATCCCCAAAAGCCACTTCCAATTCGATCTTGCCGACTGGATATGCCGACTTACCAGGTACCACACCATGGAAGATAGTGTTTGACTGGCTGAGGTTCTTATCCACCAACCCCATACGGCGAAAAGTCTCATAATAGAGGATGTTGATGCTGCTGCCTCCATCCATGAGCACCTTTGTGAACTTATATCCTCCCACCTGAGGAGCCACCACTAAGGCCAAGTGGCCCGGGTTATCCACCCGGGGAGGGTGATCCTCCCTACTCCACACTATAGGCTGCTCAGACCACCGCAAGTAGCGTGGGACCGCCGGCTCAACAGCATTCACAGCCCTCTTGTGAAGCTTCTGATCTCGCTTGCACAGACTAGTGGTAAACACATGATACGGTCCACCGCTAAGCTGCTTTGGATTGGTCTGATAACCCCCCTGTTGCTGTTGATGACCCTGGCCAGATTGTTGATTAAAGCCCCCTTGACCGTTCTGAGGACCGGAATTTGAACTGCCGCCCGGGCCATGAAAGCCGCCAGCACCTGAACCGCCGCCCGGGCCATTGTAATTCTTAAAGGCCTTCATGATCGCGCAATCCTTCCACAGGTGAGTCGCTGGTTTCTCTCTAGAGCCATGCCTTGGACAAGGTTCATTCAACAGCTGCTCCAGCGTCGGACCTGACCCGCGGCCTCGGGGAGGGGGCCTCCCCTTGCGTCGCTGGTTATTACCTTGGGAGTTGGTGTTGGCTACAAACTCTAGGCTGCCATCGGCCTTGCGCTTGCCTCCTCCTTGGTTCCTCGGGTTAAACTGAGGACCCTTGCCATTGCCGTTCTTCTTTCCCTTCCCTGTCCTTTCATCATCTGAAGGGGGATCCTTGGTACCATAGGAATCGGCGTACTTGACAAGAGCCGCCATTAGTGTACCCATATCGGCGCAGTCGCGTTTAAGCCGCCCGAGTTTCATCTTTAGGGGCACAAAGCGACAGTTCTGTTCCAACATTAAGACTGCAGAGCCGGCATCCATCTTATCTGATGAATGTATGATCTCCTTGACCCGGCGAACCCAATGGGTCGTGGATTCACCCTCTTGTTGCTTACAGTTAGTCAAATCCACAATTGACATAGACTGCCTACAGGTATCTTTGAAGTTTTGGATGAACCGGGCTTTCAGCTCAGCCCAAGACCCAATGGAATTCGGCGGTAGCCCTTTTAACCACGTGCGGGCAGTTCCATCTAACATCATGGTGAAATACTTGGCCATGGCCGCCTCACTGACCTCCAGTAATTCCATAGCCATCTCATAACTCTCAATCCAGGCTGCAGGCTGTAAGTCAGCTGTGTAGTTAGGCACCTTCCTAGGGCCTTTGAAGTCCTTAGGTAGACGTTCATTACAGATAG
>NC_057796.1:426415012-426448743 GCF_018294505.1 Triticum aestivum
GGGGGGGTCTGGTAAGCCGTCAATTGAGGCACTTGCTCCGCCTCTTGGCGCGCTTTGTCCTGGTCTGCTGCGTAAAAGGCTCCATTATGAGCCGGGCCATGGCCAGGGGGCGGGTCATGGCGTCGGACATTGCTTGAGCCGGTTGCTGAGACCATGTGCCGGCTGTAACTCGGGCTCTGACCCGGACGAGGGGTCGAGTGGATCCTATCCCGGCTGTAGGAGTACGCCTCTTGCTATGCCAGTGCCGTCTGCAGGAGTTCCCTGACCTGGCGGGTTTCGATGGCCGTCGGAGAGTCGCCGTCAACGGGGAGAGCCGCCAGCCGTGCTGCCGCAGCTACCATGTTCTCCAGCGGGTTATTATAATGACCCGGGGGTATTGGCACATACTGAGGCGGGGCAGGGGGCACCTGGGGAGGCCCCATCACTCGCGGCTGAATAAGGGGTCCAGACCCGGGCGCTATGACCCCTGGCGGGTTACTAGACCCTGCACCTGGCGTGTTGAAGAGGTTGCGTGGATCGTAAACCGGTGGGAGTCGAGACTGGGCCTTTTGATGCCTCCTTCTCATGACCTCATTGGCCGCGTTCTGATCCATCGTGAGTTGGAAGGACTGCGCCTGAATCAGCTGAGTCTGGGCATCAAGAGCCGCCCGCTCCGCAGCCAGCCTGATCCCTTCCGCTGCAAGATCCTCTTTAGCTTTTATCAGATCCAATTTTAACTGTGCCACCTCCGCATCATGTTGAGCTTGATCCGCCGGGTCAACCGTGGCGGTTAACAGGGCCGTCATCTTGTCCGTGAGATCCATTAGCACCTGAGCCGGAGAAGGCACCGGGTTTTCCGATCCAGCAGCGGGGTTCTGAACAGGCTGCGCACCAGCCATAAAAACTCCAACCTGACTCGGCGGCTCAAAAAGGTCCGGAGTACTGTCGCCATCGGAACAACTCATGAGCCTGCCATCTTGAAGTTGGTACAACGAGTTTGACTCATCGGTGGCCGACTCGCCGTCAGAGCCGGCGGCCGTCCCATCACCAGATCTAGATTGATCGGAGAGTCCTCCATGGATACACCCCACAAACGCATGCCTTAAGGCAGGCCGGGCCTGGGCGGGTCGCGCAAGCTGAGCCGTCTCGATGAGATCAGCGCAGAGACCCGGCTCAGGGCCCGGCTAACCAATCTTGCCAATGAAAACGTGAATTCCGCCGAAGGGGACCTGGTACCCGTACTCAATTGAGCCGGCGTCGGGGCCCCAGTTTGCATCGTCGATGTAGAGCTTGCCGCGACGACTCTTGGTCATCCGGCCCACAATGTATCTCTTGACCCCTTCGAAGCTGCCCTTCAAGAACTCAAATCCACCGTGTGTTGGCCCCACGGTGGGTGCCAACTGTCGTGGAATTGTCACGGCAGATGTCCTCGAGCTAGGACTTAGTCGTGGAGCCATCGCAGCTAGGAAGCTTGAAGGGGTTATGCGGGACAAGGAACACGAGGGTTTATACTGGTTCGGCCCCTTACGGTGAAGGTAAAAGCCTACGTCCAGTTTGAGGTGATATTGATTAGGGTTACGATCACCAGGGAGCTAAACAGCTATGCCCGGCTCTCGACGAGATTGTTGTCGCCCTTCAACCGCTGCCGGGTCGTCCCTTTATATAGGGAGGCTGACGCCCAGCAGCCCTTAGAGTCCCGGCCGGCTCATAAGAGTGTCCGGCTCGGACTCTCAACTATACTTGCCTTACACTACAAGTTCTACTATAATAATGATTGTAACTACGAGCCTTAAGCCATATCTGGGTCTCAGCCCATCTCTGGCCCATCGTCTTCAAACTTGGCTCCGGGCTTCTGGCAATGACCATGCGAGTAACCCGGCCCCTCCTGGCGGGTGACTCTAAGGTCTATATCCTCAACAGTAGCCGTGATGGTCTCTTCTCGCGGAGTCCGGGAAGTGAACACGGTCTGAGTTATGAATGACGTAAGAAGGAGTTCAGGATCACTTCTTGGTCATTGCTAGATGACGTCCGCTCCATTGCTTCTCTTCTCGCTCTCTTTTGCGTATGTTAGCCACCATATATGCTTATTGCCGCTGCAGCTCCACCTCATTACACCATCCTTTCCTTTAAGCTTAAATAGTCTTGATCTCGCGGGTGTGAGATTGCTGAGTCCTCGTGACTCACAGATTCTACCAAAACAGTTGCAGGTGCCGACGATGCCAGTGCAGATGATGGGATCGACCTCAAGTGGGAGTTCGATGAGGAATGTGGTCGTTACTATGTGTCTTTTCCTGATGATCAGTAGTGGAGCCCAGTTGGGACGATCGGGGATCTAGCATTTGGGGTTATCTTATTTTCATTTGGATCTTGACCGTAGTCGGTCTATGTGTGTATTTTGGATGATGTATGGATTATATTTATGTATTGTGTGAAGTGGCGATTGTAAGCCAACTCTTTATCCCATTCTTGTTCATTACATGGGATTGTGTGAAGATGACCCTTCTTGCGGCAAAACCACTATGCGGTTATGCCTCTAAGTCGTGCCTCGACACGTGGGAGATATAGCCGCATCGTGGGCGTTACAAGTTGGTAATCAGAGCCATCCCCGACTTAGGAGCCCCCTGCTTGATCGAATCGCTGGCGTTGTTGAGTCTAGAACAAAAATGTTTTGAGTCTTAGGATTATATATATATCGGAGGGTAGGATTCTTTTTACTCCTCAGTCCCTTCGTCGCTCTGGTGAGGTCTCCTGACGTAGAAGTTTTGACTATTTTCTCCTCAAATTTCACTAAAAAAATTTTAGGATCACGCGGGTATCTTGGAATCGTTCCGATGGTTTTGTGACGAGAACATTGTTCTTGGTGCCTCCTGACAATTAGGGGTTGTTGCAGTGTCCCGGGGAGTTGAGCTCCGAGGTGTTGTCGTCACAATTTTATCGTTGCAGTTCTGGAATACCTGAGTTTCGCCGACATCGAAATCTCTTTTATGCAGTTGTTGGTGAGATCACCTCGACGCCACCCAGTACTGGGGCGGGAGTTCGGGAGTATTGCCATAACTTGTATAACGGATGCTTTTCGAAGGTTGAGGTAAACGATTTCCGAAGGTTTCTTGGTTATGTGTTGACGGATGGATACAGCTGGATCTAGGGATTGTTAGTTTGGGTGATATATTTTGTGTCCCCTGTATCCCCAACACCAGATTGCATAACCAGAAAGTTTCGGGAGTTTATAAGTGGGAATTCAAGTAGCCTTAGGATATCTTTCCGACAGACGCATGATATGAGATTGGGGTTTGACGTCTAGTGGTCCGCCTGTACACGGTTGGTTTTACAGTGGTCTCGTAGTGTCTTAAAGAGTCCTTGGCTATGCCGACTCGGGGACGCTTCGTATGTCATGTGCACAGCCTTGTACATGATGGTGCTGTACGATCGAGCCCGTGTGGGCCCCACCACGAAAACTTCGGACGAATTCTCTATCATATGTTTGTTCCGGCTTATTCTGCAAGCCAATACTTTGTTTTGTTTTGAATTGTGGTATTTGTTGAGGATATAACCATTAGAGTCACCCGCCCAGGAGGGGCCGGGTTGCGTCATGATGGTCATCACGCGAAGCCCAGTACCAAGCTTGAAGATGGCGGGTTAGATAATGGGCTTAAGACCCGGAGGAGGCTTAAGGCCCATAGTGATAAACCGCCGTATGGCAAGACTTGTAGTGTAAGGCAAGAATAGTTGAGAGTCCGAGCCGGACACTCTTATGAGCCGGCCGGGACTCTGAGAGCTGCTGGGCGTCAACCTCTCTATATAAAGGGATGACCCGGCGGTGGTTTAGGGACAAGTAAGATCTCTTCGAGAGCCAGGCATAGCAATTAAGCTCCCTGGTCATCGAAACCGTAATCAATACCACCTCAACTGGACGTAGGCTTTTACCTTCACCGTAAGGGGCCGAACCAGTATAACCCCCGTGTTCCTTGTCCCGTTTAACCCCTTTAAGCTTCCTAGCTGCGATGGCTCCATGACTAAGTCCTAGCTCGAGGACATCTGCCGTGACAATTCCACGACAGTTGGCGCCCACCGTGGGGCCAACGCACGGTGGATTTGAGTTCTTGAAGGGTAGCTTCGAAGGGCTCAAGGGATACGCTGTGGGCCGGATGACCAAGAGTCGTCGCGGAAAGCTCTACATTGACGATGCAAACTGGGGACCCGACGCTGGCTCAATTGAGTACGGGTACCGGGTCCCCTTTGGCGGAATTCATGTCTTCATTGGCAAGATTGGTGAGCCGGGCCCTGAGCCGGATTTCTGCGCCGATCTCATCGAGACGGCTCAGCGTGCACGACCCGCCCGGGGCTCTACCTGCCTTGAAGCACGCTTTTGTGGGATGTGTTCATGGAGGACTCTCTGAAGGGTCTGGATCTGGTGATGAGACGGCTGCTGGCTCTGACGGCGAGTCGTCCACGGATGAGTCAAACTCGTTGTATCAACTTCAAGATGGCAGGCTCAGGGGTTGTTCCGACGGCGACAGTATTCCCGACCCCTTTGAACCGCCGAGTCGGGTTGGCATCTTCATGGCCGGCGCGCAACCTGTTCAGAACCCCACCTCCGGGTCAGGAAGCCCGGTGCCCTCACCAGCTCAGGTGCTGACGGATCTCACAGACAAGTTGACGGTCCTGTTGACCGCTACGGTGGCTCCGGCGGATCAAGTTCAGCATGACGCGGAGGTGGCACAGTTAAAGGTGGATCTAGCAAAGGCCAAGGAGGATCTAGCGGCGGAAGGGATCAGGATGGCTGCAGAGAGGGCGGCTCTCGACGCCCAGACCCAGCTGATTCAGGCACAGTCCTTCCGGCTCATGATGGATCAAAACGCATCCAATGAGGTCATGAGAAGGAGGCATCAAAAGGCCCAATCGCGACTCCCTCCGGTTTATGATCCTCGAAATCTCTTCAACACGCCGGGTGCAGGGTCTAGTAACCCGCCGGAGATCATAGTGCCCGGGGTAGGGGCACCAATTCAGCCCCAAGTGATGGGACCTCCCCGGGTGAACCCCGCCCCGCCTCAGTACGTGCCAATACCACCGGGTCATTATGCCAACCCGCTGGAAAACATGGTTGCCGCGGCGGCGTGGCTGGCGGCTCTTCCAATTGATGGCGACTCTCCAACGGCTGTTGAAACCCGCCGGGTTAGAGAACTCCTTCAGACAGCTCTGGCGCAGCAAGAGGCGTACTCTTATAGCCGGGACAGGATCCATTCACCCCTCGTCCAGGCCGGAGCCCGAGTTATAGCAGACACATGGTCTCAGCGACCGGCTCAAGTAATGTCTGACGCCGTGACTTGCCACCTGGCCACGGCCCGGCTCATAACGGGGCCTTTTACGCAGCAGACCAAGACAGAGCACGGCAAGAGGCGGAGTAGGTGCCTCAGTTGACGGCTTACCAAACACCCCCGGCTTATCCGACGGCTTCCGCCGACGTGGGTATCCCTACGAGGACTAGAGGTGTCCCTTGTTTAGTGCCGTCTCTTCACAATGAACGTTTACCCAAGGACTTTAAGGGGCCTAGGAAGGTGCCTAATTACACGGCTGATTTACAACCCGGAGCCTGGATCGAGAGTTACGAGATGGCCATGGAATTGCTGGAGGTCAGCGAAGCGGCGATGGCCAAGTACTTCACCATGATGTTAGATGGAACTGCTCGCACTTGGTTGAAAGGGCTGCCGCCGAATTCTATCGGGTCTTGGGCTGAGCTGAAAGCCCGGTTCATCCAAAATTTCAAAGATACCTGTAGGCAGTCTATGTCAATTGTGGATTTGACTAACTGTAAACAGCAGGAGGGTGAGTCTACGACACATTGGGTTCGCCGTGTCAAAGAGATAATACATTCGTCTCATAAGATGGATGCCGGCTCTGCAGTCTTAATTTTGGAGCAGAATTGTCGTTTCTTGCCCCAGAAGATGAAACTCGGGCGGCTCAAGCGCGACTGCAATGATATGGGTACGCTGATGGCGGCTCTCATCAAGTACGCCGACTCTGATAGTACCAAGGACCCCGCTTCAGATGATGAAAGGACAGGGAAGGGAAAAAAGAACGGCAATGGCAAGGGTCCTCAGCATAACCCGGCAAACCAAGGAGGTAACAAGCGTAAGGCCGATGGCGGCATGGAGTTTGTGGCCAATGCCAGCTCACAGGGTAACAACCAGCGACGTAAAGGGAGGCCACCTCCCCGAGCCGGCGGTTCAGGCCCAACGCTTGAGCAGTTGTTGAATGAGCCTTGTCCAAGGCATGGCTCCAGGGAGAAGCCAGCTACTCATCTATGGAAAGATTGTGCAATCATGAAGGCCTTTAAGAACTCCAATGCCTTTAATGGCAACAATGGCTCGGGCGGCGGCTCAGACGCCGGCGGCTTTCATGGCCCGGGCGGCGGCTTAAATTCCAATCCTCAGAATGTGCAAGGGGGCTTTAATCAACAGTCCGGCCAGGGTCATCAACAGCAACAGGGGGGATACCAGACCAATCCAAAGCAGCTCAATGGTGGACAGTATCATGTGTTTACCACCAGTCTGTGTAAGCAAGATCAGAAGCTCCATAAGAGGGCTGTGAATGCTGTTGAGCCGGCGGTTCCACGCTATTTAAGATGGTCTGAGCAGCCTATTGTGTGGAGTAGGGAGGATCACCCTCCCCGGGTTGATAATCCGGGTCATTTGGCCCTGGTGGTGGCTCCTCAGGTGGGAGGATATAAGTTCACTAAGGTGCTCATGGATGGAGGCAGCAGCATCAACATCCTCTATTATGAAACCTTCCGTCGCATGGGGTTGATTGACAAGAACCTCAGCCAGTCCAATACTATTTTCCATGGTGTGGTGCCTGGTAAGTTGGCTTATCCGGTTGGTAAGATCGAACTGGAAGTGGCCTTCGGCGATGAATACAACTAAAGGGTGGAAAAATTGACCTTTGAGGTGGTCAAGATAAGAAGTCCGTACCATGCCATATTTGGGCGGCCGGCTTACGCCAAGTTCATGGCACGGCCGTGTTACATATACTTACAACTCAAGATGCCGGGTCACAATGGGACCATTACGATTCATGTCAGCCGAAAGATAGCCTTGGAATGTGTGCAACAGAGGAGTTGAAATTTTATAAAGAAAATCTTGACCCAACATATATGACATCTCTGAAAAAACCGACCACGGAGCATGAGCCGGCGATGAAATTTAAGTCAGCTGATGAGACTAAACTTGTTGATTTCGTTCCAGGTGATTCATCTCAGCAGTTTAGCATCAGTGCCAATTTGGATCCGAAATAGGAAAGTGCGCTCATCGAGTTCATCCGTGAGAATAGGGACATCTTTGCATGGAAACCTTCTGACATGCCAGGTGTACCTAGAGAACTCGCTGAGCACACTCTCAATGTTGATCCGAAATTTAAGCCGGTCAGGAAATTCCTTCGGCGGTTTAATGAAGAAAGGCGGAAAGCCATTGGTGAGGAGGTGGCCCGGCTCTTGGCGGCGTGGTTTATTGTTGAAGTCTTTCACCCAGAATGGTTAGCTATCCCGGTGCTCGTGCTCAAGAAGAATGGCACCTGGCGGATGTGTGTGGACTACACGGACTTAAATGAGGCGTGCCCGGCTGATCCTTTTGCTCTCCCCCGTATTGATCAAATCATTGATGCCACGGCGGGTTGTGAGCGTTTAAGTTTCTTGGATGCTTATTCTGGATACCATCAGATTAAAATGGCAGTTAAGGACCAGGAGAAGACGGCGTTCATCACTCCCTTTGGAGCCTTCTGTTATGTGTCTATGCCTTTCGGACTCAAGAGCGCACAGGCGACTTACCAGCGTTGTTTGCAGAATTGTCTTCATAACCAGATTGGGCGCAATGTTCATGCCTATGTGGATGATATCGTGGTTAAATCCAGGGAAAAAGAGACTCTGGTCGATGACCTTAGAGAAACCTTTGATAATCTCCGGGTTTACAAGATGATGTTTAACCCGGCCAAGTGTGTTTTTGGTGTTCCTGCAGGCAAGCTCTTGGGTTTCCTGGTTTCTAACAGAGGTATTGAAGCTAACCCGGAAAAAATCAAGGCAATCACCTCTCTAGCTAAGCCGGCATGTCTAAACGACGTCCAGCGTCTAGCAGGCCGCATTGCTGCTTTGAGCCGGTTTATAAGCCGCTTGGGTGAAAAGGCCATGCCACTGTACCAGTTGATGAAGAAAACTGATGACTTTGTCTGGAATGACGTTGCTAATACTGCTTTTGAGGATTTGAAAAGACAGCTGGCGGAGCCCCCAGTCCTTGCTGCTCCGGTTGACAAGGAGCCCTTCCTACTGTATGTAGCTGCTAACACACGAGCCGTCAGTGTGGCTGTGGTGGTGGAGCGCAAGGAAGAGGGTAAGAAATATCCGGTTCAGCGGCCGGTTTATTACGTCAGTGAAGTGCTCGTCGAGTCCGAACAGTGGTATCCGCATTGGCAGAAGCTTGTTTATGGTGTGTTCATGGCAAGCCGGAAGCTTAAGCATTATTTCCAAGGTCACCCCATCACTGTGGTTAGTTCTGCTCCCCTCGGAGATATCATCCAAAACAGAGAAGCCACAGGGAGAGTGGCTAAGTGGGCTATAGAACTTGGGTCTCATGGTCTGAAATACGTACCACGCACGGCTGTTAAGTCTCAAGCTTTGGTGGATTTCATCAACGATTGGACAGAGCTACAGGTGCCCGAAGAAAAGCCGGATAATACATATTGGACTATTCACTTCAATGGGTCCAGACAATTGGAGGGCTCGGGGGCTGGAGTTGTATTGGCTTCCCCTAAAGGTGACAAGTTTCATTATGTGCTACGGTTGATGTTTCCTTGCACCAACAATGCGGCTGAGTACGAGGCCTTGCTCCATGGTCTTCGGATGGCTAAGGAGATGAGCTTGAGCCGGGTAAGGTGCTTCGGCGACTCAGACTTAGTGGCTCAGCAAGTATCAGGCAAGTGGGATTCCAAGGACCCTCTCATGGCGGCTTATCACCGTGAAGTTGATGCCATTGCTGGACACTTTCAGGGTTACCAAGTAGAGTACATCGATTGCAGGAAGAACGAGGTGGCTGATGCATTAAGCCGGCTGGGCTCTCAGCGAAAACCCGTGCCACCTAATACTTTCTTGGACATCTTGCATAACCCTTCTGTTAAGGTACCTACAGAGGGAGACTTGGCTGTCCCTGACCCGGAGGCACAGTTGGTGGCGGCTCTCCACATCACCCCGGACTGGACGGTGCCATACTTGGCTTACATGACCCGGGGAGATTTGCCTGAAGATGAAACTTTGGCCAGACAAATAACCCGCCGGTCTAAGTCAATGGTTGTTATCAATGGTGAGCTGCATCGCCGCAGTGTTACGGGAGCGTTCCAGCGTTGTGTTTCCCCTGAGGAGGGTCAAGAAATCTTGCGTGAGATTCACGAAGGGGATTGTGGCCATCATGCCGGCTCAAAATCCCTCGTGGCCAAGGCTTTCTGTCATGGTTTTTATTGGCTGACGGCTCATGCTGATGCAGAGGACTTGGTCAGTAAATGTGATGGTTGCCAGAGGTTCTCGCGACGGGCTCATGTGCCGGCTCAGGAGCTGAGGATGATTCCAATTACTTGGCCATTTGCGGTCTGGGGGCTTGACATGGTTGGGCCTTTTAAAAGGTCCAAGGATAAAAAGACCCACCTCTTGGTGGCAGTTGACAAGTTCACAAAGTGGGTTGAAGCAGAGCCAGTTAGTAAGTGTGACGCAGCCACAGCGGTTCAGTTCATGAAAAGGGTGATATTTCGCTTTGGCTTTCCACACAGCATTATAACTGACAATGGCACCAATCTATCTAAGGGCGCTATGGAGGAGTTTTGTCAACGAGAGCATATTCGACTTGATGTTTCATCAGTGGCTCATCCTCAATCCAATGGTCAAGCTGAGAGAGGCTAATCAGGAGATCTTGAAGGGCATTAAGCCCCGGCTTTTAGTCCCTTTGCAACGGACGCCGGGTTGTTGGGTGGAGGAGTTACCCTCCGTGTTATGGAGCATCAATACTACTCCTAACAGGTCTACGGGTTACACGCCTTTCTTCATGGTTTATGGAGCGGAAGCAGTCCTCCCCAGTGACATCAGTCATGACTCACCTCGAGTGGCGGCTTATGTTGAGGCGGATAATGAAGAGGCGCGCCAAGATGCTCTTGACTTGTTGGACGAACAGCGTGACGTGGCAGCAGCTCGTTCAGCGATTTACCAACAAGACCTGCGCCGTTATCACAGTCGCCGGGTTAAGTCCCGGGTCTTTCAAGAAGGTGATCTGGTGCTCCGGCTCATCCAAGATCAAACAGATGCACACAAGCTATCCCCGCCTTGGGAAGGGCCCTTTGTGGTCAGCAAGAACTTGCACAATGGGTCATACTACCTTATTGACGTTCGGGAGCATAAAGATTCACGCAAGTCGGAGGAAGAGACCCGTCGGCCATGGAACATAGCTCAGCTTCGGCCTTATTACACCTGAGCCACCGGCTCTCATAATGTATATATTTCTATAGCCATGTATATATTATGTTAAATAATAAAGCAGGGCCTCTGTCCTTTTTCTCCTCCAAAGGTAAACGAATTATTTCCTTTACACCATCACATGGTCACTTGGAGGTGGATCCGGCTTATGATCGTATCCGAATCTAGCCGTAAGCAATATAATCACCTGGGGGCTTCCTGTTCAAACATAGGTCGTATTCGAACCAAAGAGAACATAGCTGTCGATACCCACTTGATTGGCAAAGTGCCGAGCTCATTGGGGAGTTTTCTTTGATCATATTTGAATCATAGCTCAACCCCCTTTGGGAACCGACGTGGATCGTATTCGAATCAGCGTCGTTAAACAATTTTTAAGGTCATTTGGGGGCTTCCTGTTCAAACATGGGTCGTATTCGAACCAAAGAGAACATAGTTGTCGGTACCCTCCTGATTGGCATCGCCAAAGCCACTGGGGGCTATATGGTCGCATTCGAATCTTAGCTTAACCCCTTTGGATGGTTCTCTGGTCGTATTCGAACCGGAAGCCCCTAAGTTTTGATCTTCTGACTTACAACAAGTTCTTTCGGTCACATCAGCAGTGTGCAAGGGCGGTTTTTTGGTTCCGCCGGCTTAACGTTGATAACACGCAATAAGCCTTATCGATACTGGTGAACCGGCGCTGAGATTTTAACCATACTATTCGGGTTACATGAACCGGAAGTCTGCTTGAAGGTTTGTAAGTATGCTGTTATGGTTACATCAAAGATATAATTGAGGGCCAGTCTTTGGTGACTTTGTTCATATTCCGGGTTATATATATATGGTTTATGATTCTCAGTGCGGTAAGCCGCCCAGAGACTTGTGACTTGTTTTCTATGCAGGATGGTTCAATACAGCCATTCGAGCTTAAGGAAAATAACTGATCAATTATAACCCGGAGGAATAAGAAGAAGCAGTTTTCAATGGAGCTAAGCATTCAAGTCAAGATGCTTGTTGAGTTGAAGCTTCCGGCTAATCCCTCTCCGCTCCTCCGGCTGTTCCCATGACCTGGAAGGTTGACGATTTCCAGTCAATGCCGCTCAAAGCTTCAAATTGAGCCTCCTCGTCAATTTACCCGGCCGGGTCAATTTCTGGGGCAAAGGTGTGCTTATGAGTCGGCGGGACCAAGCTGATGGCTTCATAACGCGGAGTGGAGATCCTCTGATTCTCTGCGTCGTAGCCCGGCTGGTACTTGGTAAGGTCGGTGTCATTCCCAATCAGGGTGGCCACCGGGCGCACGATCTTCACACGGGCAGCAAAGTCTTTTTGGTCGAAGGGGGTGCCGACTTCCTTCAGGCTGGGGTATCCAAGTGCGATGTCAGCCGGGTCTAGCTCTGGAAGGAAAGCCTTGGCCCGGCTCAGAGCAGCTATGGCTCCGGCTCTTGCAGAGGCCCGTCGCAGCTCTTGGAAACGCTGAGTAAGAACGGCAAGCCGCCGAAGTACGTCCGCCAGGTGAGTCGGAACCTCATTGGACAGGGCCACAATGGCCAAGGCACGCTGTGACCCGGTGTAGAGTTGCTCCACCAAAGTGTACACGGCCTTCAGCTTGGTCAGCACATTTTGATGGAGGTTGGCGCTTCTGGGACCTGTTTTACAACTTCAGGTAAGCCGCTAGCATTGATGGGACTTATGAGACATAGAGAATGTCAACTTGTTGAAAGTCTGCAGAATGACTTACCAAAGATTGCGGCGACCATCTGTGACACATGGCGCTTTAAGCCGGAGAGTTCGGCGGTTCTCTCCGTCAGAGCCGCCTCCGCCTGTTCGGCCCGGCTGACCAGAGCAGCCTTCTTTTCGGCCCAAGTCTTCCTTTCGGTTTCAAACTTCTTCTTCAGCTTCTCTTGTGCAGCAATACTGGACTCAAATTTAGCATTGGCCTTCCGGGTCTCAGTTTCCTGAGTCTTCATGCGGTTCTTCAGCTCAGAGATATCAGCCTCAAATTTCTTGCAAGCAGCCTGTACAATTTCCGGGTTATGGTATGAATAATTCTTATACAACTTTAAAGTCCCAAGCACTTTCCAAGCAAAGACACTTGGCACTTGGGGGCTAATGTATGCTGAAAGGTTCTATCTACAAATTGCCGGTTCATGAAAGTAAGCCGGAAGTTAAGTCTACAACATATTCTATCATAAGTAGTAGACTTGGGGGCTAGTATGGTAAAGATGACTATGCAGTAAACGAGAGAGTGGTACCTCAGATTTCTGCTGTATCTGCTTCACCATGTCGATCTCCAGGTCCCGGCTGTTGTGCACCTGATTGACATAGCCGGAGATGATATCTCCAATGCTCAAGTTAGCATAGTTGGTGATGTCCAGCTTGGCCCTGCGGCGCTCTAGCAACTCTTCCTTGGCAGAGCACTTAGGCAGCGCAGTGGGTCTCCCCGGCTGGACAAATTCCGTCCGGGTGATTACCATGTCCGGGTCATCGGCCGGCTGAGCTGGGCTGGAGATCTCCGGGTTAGCAGAAGTCTCTGTGATTGGCTCGTCGGTTGGAGCGGTGGCTTCAGGAGCAGAGGCAGCTGGGGGCTCTTGAGCTGAAACCTCCGGCTCAGTCAAGACCGGCTCTTCGACCGGTTTATTCTTCTTAGCCCTCTTACTGAGCTTTGCCTGGGCACTGAAAGGACAAAAGGTTAGTACAGAAGCATGAGTAATGATAAGTACAACATAAGATGATCATTGTTACCCAGGTGCGGTCTTGAAGGCCGGCAGGTTCGATTGCATAGAATCACCAGAGGAAGGTGAAGTTTCCTGATAATTTGAATCAGAAGAATTGAGCGGTTGACGAGTAACGCCCGCCAAAGGGTGAAAAGGATATAAGTTGGAGATAACCTCGGTCCGGCGCTTCCTTGATGCTTCAAGTAAGCCGGAGGAGAGGTCTGCATCCTTGCTGGTCCGGGTGTGCCGCCGGCTCTCATGAATCTGTTGCTTCAAAAGAAATTGAGGATCTTGATAAGCTAAAGGATGTGAAAATCTTACTTTCCGGGTTACTCTTTGGACTTTCAGCCTTGGCAAGGGCTCCGAGTCGGAGGAAAGTGTCGTTACCTCTTCAGTTACCGGGTTACTTGCTCCGGTGTCATCCTGCTGATGATCAGTATCGATAAGGTGGATAGGAATAAACAAGAAACAAAACAAGAGCCTACAGATTCAGGGGTTACTTCTGACTCGGAGCTGTCGCTTAGCTGAAGCAACTCTGAGGCAGTAGGCCTGCTTCCCTTCTTGCGGGGAGCGGCTCTCCTGGCGGCTTTCTTAGCCTTCCTGGCTTTTTTGGCCGCTTCATGGTCATATTTGACCTTCCAGAACTTATCATTAGCCTGAAACATACAACAAAGATTTTGTAAAGTTTAGATGGAAACTATTCAAAGGAAAAGCAAGGTGTTCAGGTCAGTGGCTTACCGCCGGAGCCGGGTTAGCTTGGCAGAAGGGGTTCAAGCAGGTCCTCCCACAGTCGGCTAAGCTCTCATTCAGGAGAGACTTGGTCATGTCGTCCACAACGTCCTCCGTTAGATCATTGGGGCTGTGCCGCAGAGGGTCATCCTTCCGGCCCGTGTAAGCACACATTAAGCCGGGGCGGCGGCTCAAAGGGATCACCCGCGAGGAGATCCAAACCTGGACCAGATCAATGCCATTGAGGCCGTTTCCCAGGAGAGCCTTGATCTTATTGATGGTGGGGATCAGAGGTTGATGCTCCGCCAGAGATAGTTTGTCTGGCAGAGGGTGATTTGGCTCCAGACGCAGGGCACGAAAGCCGGGCAGAGGGCTCTCGTCAGCCGGAGAAGTGTCCTGGCAATAAAACCACGTCTGGTTCCAGTCCTTTGGATGGCTTGGCGGCTCAGCATAAGGAAAGAGGCAGTCTCTCCGGCGCTGAATGGAGATTCCACCAAGTTCCAGGCTCGGCCCGTTGGCGCACTCATTCTGGCGGTTCAGATAAAATAGCTCTCTAAAGAGCAGCAGGCTGTGCTCTTCTCCAAGGTAGACTTCGCAGAATACTTGGAAGTTGCATATATTTGACACGGAATTGGGTCCTATGTCTTGTGGCCGCAGATCAAAGAAGTTCAGAACCTCTCTAAAGAATTTTGAGCCGGGCGGTGTGAAGCCCCGGCTCATGTGATCAGCAAATATCACCACCTCACCATCTCTAGGTTGAGGTCTCTCCTCCGACGGGTCAGGGGCACGATAAGACATGATTTCCTTCTTGGGCAAGTAACCCGTCTTTACGAAATCAGCTAAAGTGTCATCGGTGACATTGGATCTCATCCAGCTGCACGTGATGGGTGCCTTGGGAGCTTTGGGAGGCATTGTGAAAGATGAAGCCTATGACAAAAGGAAAATGTCCGGTTCAATTATAAGCCGGCAGACGTCTACAGTTTAATACTCAAATGGCGGCTTATGAGAGGGGCCTAATGACATATGGTTAAGTGCATCGGGTTATCCAAGCCGCTGAAGGTATCGAGAGTAATTCAAATTGTCTATAGCTTTATCACAAAGGAGCCGGAAATTTATGGCGCGTGGCTTCTTTTAAGCCGGAAATGTGAGCCGCCATAGCTCAGCAGATGCAATTTTTGACTAAGTGTGGTGAAAACAAGTTTCACAGATCGCAGTAATTATTTTGGATCAAACGGTTGGCTAAAAGGAAAAAAATTCTAGACCTAGAACAAACACAGGAAAAGTTCAAGGGTTTGAACGGAGCTTTTATGCAATGAAAGGGGATCTATGTATATTGGGAACAGGCGCGAAACAGCTACCGCAGCAGTTCTGTACAGTTTAAAGATCAAGAAAAGGTGGTAATAATGGAATCTACCAAGAGCTCGCGATGAACGGCGACGAACACGGGAAGAACAACAAAGAACCCTAATGCGGATCTACTTTGTGGAGAGGCAAGGGCTTACAAGTGCTGGAGAGTTGTGGAGGTCGCCGCCGTTTATCTGGTCACGTCAGGTTGATGCAGCGGCCTGAGTTGGTGAAGACGAGAAGACCCGCGGCGGCGGCGGCGGCGGCGGAGCTCGAGCAGCAGTACAGTGGCGAGAGGAGGAAGACAATGGAGGCGACAAGTAACTAGAGCCTCATGGGCCGGGCTATTTATAAGGTGAGGCTCATAAGTGGGCGCGGGAAACGAGGAGGCCACGGCGTGGTTATCTCGCCATAAAAATGCCTCGATTTTCGGGACGGTAATTAAAGATAAGATCCGTTGCGGATAGGGTGGAGTAAAAAATGGACGTAATGGAAGATGACATCATGGCGGGTTACCAGAAATCCGGAAGATGACGTCACTACGGGTTATAACCTTCGCCCGACCATAAGCCGGAAGATTTATCTCTCTCAGAGGAATTGAAGATTGACATGAACCGGTTCAAATCAATCTGGGCCTAATGTTGAGGATATAACCATTAGAGTCACCCGCCCAGGAGGGGCCGGGTTACGTCATGATGGTCATCACGCGAAGCCCAGTACCAAGCTTGAAGATGGCGGGTCAGATAATGGGCTTAAGACCCGGAGGAGGCTTAAGGCCCATAGTGATAAACCGCCGTATGGCAAGACTTGTAGTGTAAGGCAAGAATAGTTGAGAGTCCGAGCCGGACACTCTTATGAGCCGGCCGGGACTCTGAGAGCTGCTGGGCGTCAACCTCTCTATATAAAGGGACGACCCGACGGCGGTTTAGGGACAAGTAAGATCTCTTCGAGAGCCAGGCATAGCAATTAAGCTCCCTGGTCATCGAAACCGTAATCAATACCACCTCAACTGGACGTAGGCTTTTACCTTCACCGTAAGGGGCCGAACCAGTATAACCCCCGTGTTCCTTGTCCCGTTTAACCCCTTTAAGCTTCCTAGCTGCGATGGCTCCACGACTAAGTCCTAGCTCGAGGACATCTGCCGTGACAAATCCACGACAGTATTCGAGTTGCTTCGAAGTCATATGTTGAATCCATATCTTTTTCAAGTGGCTTCTCAACTTATGGAAGTGTGATGATTTACTACGGAATTCATTCGTTCATCCTTGTTCGAATGTTTATTGTGAAGACTATATGTTGCAATTTCTATCCGTTGATTCTACTTGTCTATTTGTCTATCAAGATGCTAACGGATGTCACCCTCTTCAGGATGGCTCCGCCAACGCGTCAGAATCCAGATCGCAATGAAGGGAGTCAAGCGAACCCTCCGCCACCACCTCCACCTCCGGAGGCATGGCAAGCTATCATGGCAGCCACCAACGCCAATGCTCAGATGATTCTACAACTCTTGCAAGAACGCACCTAAGGGCAAGGAAATCAAGGCAATCAAGGTCAAGGCAAAAATCAGCCTCACTTCGCTACACTCAACCAGTTTCTCGCAAATCAGCCCAAGTCTTTCAGCTACTGTGCCGAGGCCACGGATGCCGATGATTGGCTCGTGGACATCAACAAGCATTTTGAATGTAGCAATGTCAGGCCTGAGGACTATGTCAAGTTCGCTTCTTTTCAGCTCAAGGACCAAGCTGCTGATTGGTTTCAGCAATACAAAGATTCCAGAGGAGGTCGTGTGATCACTTGGACTGACTTCTGTCGGGATTTCAAAGCGCACCACATTCCACAAAGTGTTGTTGAGAGCAACCGTGAGGAGTTCCGCAATCTCAAGCAAGGCAACATGTCTGTGTATCAATTCAACATCCAGTTTCAGAAACTTGCTCGCTTCGCTAAACAAGACGTTCCTGATGAAAAGAGTATGATCTATCACTTCAGAGGTGGCCTTAGAGAGGATCTACAATTAGCTCTCATTCTTGTTGAGCCTACTCAGTTTGATCAATTCTACAATATGGCACTGAAGCAAGAGGCTGCTCAGCCCAAGTGTGAGGCTTCTAAGAAGAGAGTCAGAGACGCAGTTCAGTCTTCTTCTTCCTCACTTGTGGCAGCTAAGCAACAAAAGTTCTGGTTGCCCCCTCCTCCTCCGTTTCGTCAGCCTTACCAGCAGAAGAACAAAGGTGGCCATGGTTCTTCCAACTCTTCCAACTCTGGCTATCAGAACAAGTCTCAGAATCAAGCTCCAAAGTCCAATGCTCCTTATCACCGTCCACTCTCAGAGGTGACTTGCAACAAGTGTCAGCAGAAAGGTCACTATGCTAACAAGTGCTTCAACCAAAGGCGTCTTCCGCCACCTCCTCCTGTCAGATCTTCCAGCAATGCAGTGGTCAAGCATAACCCAAAGTCTGCAAAGGTGAACATGATGAATGCAGCTCAAGCGGAGGAATCTACTGATGTGATAATGGGTAATCTTCCTGTTAATGATATTCCTGCAAAAGTTCTTTTTGATACTGGTGCATCGCATTCTTTCATTTCTAGACCTTTTGTGGCTATGCATGATCTGGTTACTGAAGTATTGCTGAGTCCTCTGTCTATTGTTTCTCCGGCTCGACAACTGACTTCTCGAGCATTCGTTCGGGATTCCGCAATCAAGATGGGCGACTATGAATTTCTGTCTTCTCCAATTGTTCTTGGTGACTCGGATATTGATCTAATTCTCGGGATGGACTGGCTTTCTAAGCACAAGGCTCAACTTGATTGTGCTGCCAGGGAAATTCAATTGACACACTCTTCTGAGGATGTGATTATTTATGCCGCTCGTGATGAAACCATTCGGTTATTTTCTCTCAATGAGAAGGGCGAATTGAATGCCATCTCTCAAATTCCAGTCGTTTGTGAGTATCAAGATGTCTTTCCAGAAGAGCTTCCGGGTATGCCTCCTCATCGGCCAGTTGAGTTCGTTATCGAACTAGAGCCTGGCACTGAACCCATTTGCAAGCGTCCATACAAGCTTGGACCCAACGAGCTGAAGGAATGGAAGAAACAGCTCGATGAACAAGAGCGTCTGGGTTTGATCAGACCTAGTTCTTCTCCATGGGGTTGTGGTGTTCTTTTTGTCAAGAAGAAGGATGGCACGGACCGACTTTGTGTCGACTACCGTCCATTGAACAAGAAGACAATCAAGAACAAGTATCCACTTCCCAACATCAATGAGCTATTCGAGCACTCAAAGGTGATAAAGTATTCTCCAAGCTTGACCTTCGTATGGGTTATCATCAGATTCGCATTCGTGAAGAAGATATTCCCAAGACAGCATTTAGAACAAGCTTTGGTTCTTATGAATATACTGTCGTGTCTTTCGGCCTTGTCAATGCTCCTCCAGTGTTCTCTCGGATGATGAATTTCATCTTCAACCCCTATACCAATGAATTCATCCTGGTGTATCTCGATGATATCTTGGTCTTCCCCAAGAATAAGAAGGATCATGTCAAACATTTGCGATTGGTGCCCGACAAGCTCAGAGAGTATCAATTCTATGCGAAGTTCTCCAAATGTGAGTTTTGGCTTGATGAAGTTCTTTTCCTTGGTCACATCATCTCTGCCAAGGGCATCGCTGTTAACCCCGAGAAGGTTTCCGCAATTGTGAATTGGGAACCTCCTCAGAATGTCAAGCAGCTCCGCAGCTTTCTGGGTCTTGCAAGCTATTGCCGAAGATTCGTTGAGAATTTCTCTAAGATTGCAAAGCCTCTTTCCAACCTCCTCCAGAAGCTTGTGAAGTACGTCTGGTCTCCTGAGTGTGACGTTGCTTTCAACACTCTCAAAGAGAAACTAGTCACAGCTCCTGTCTTAACTCCTCCTGATGAATCCAAGCCATTTGAAGTTTTCTGTGATGCTTCTCTCCAAGGTCTCGGTGCTGTGTTAATGCAAGAGAAGAAAGTTGTGGCCTATACCTCTCGTCAGTTGAAGCCCAACGAGAAGAACTACCCCACTCATGATCTTGAGTTGGCGGCAGTTTTCCATGCATTAATAACGTGGAGACATCTCTTGTTGGGAAGACAAGTGGACATTTTCACCGATCACAAGTGTCTCAATTATATCTTCACTCAACCCAACCTCAACCTCAGGCAGACTCGATGGGTCGAAATGATTCAAGAGTACAATCCGAGTATTGAATATACTCCAGGAAAGGCCAATGTCATTGCAGATGCTTTAAGCAGGAAGGCTTATTGCAACAGCTTAATCCTCAAGCCATTCCAACCGGATCTTTGTGAAGCTTTCCGCAAGCTGAATCTCCAAGTTGTTCCTCAAGGCTTTCTTGCCAACCTCATAGTCTCTCCTACTTTGGAAGATCAAATTCGTGAGGCATAACTTCTTGATGCCATGGTGAAGAAGGTGAAACGTGGTATCGACAAGGGTCTTTCCAAATACAAGTGCTATCGCATTGATGACAGAGACACTTTGTTCTTCGAGGACCGGATTGTGGTTCCTAAAGGTGATCTAAGGAAAGTCATTATGAACGAAGCGCACAATTCTCTTCTTTCCATTCATCCTGGAAGTACGAAGATGTACCATGACCTCAAGCAGTCGTATTGGTGGACTCGAATGAAGCGAGAAATCGCTCAATTCGTGAACGAATGTGATGTCTGTCGAAGAGTGAAAGCAGAACACCAACGACCAGCTGGTCTCCTCCAACCTCTTGCTATCCCAGAATGGAAGTTTGATCATATCGAAATGGACTTCGTGACTGGATTTCCAAAGTCCAAGCGCGGAAATGATGCTATCTTCGTTGTCATCGACAAGCTTTCTAAAGTGGCTCATTTCCTTCCAATCAAAGGATCCATCACAGCAGCTCAGTAGGCAGAGCTATACACCTCCAGAATTGTCTCCTTGCACGGCATTCCACAATTGATTTCTTCTGATTGTGGAAGCATCTTCACCTCTAAGTTCTGGGACTCCTTCCAGAAGGCCATGGGCACCAACATTCGCTTCAGCACAGCTTTCCATCCTCAAACTAGTGGCCAAGTCGAGCGAGTCAATCAAATTCTTGAAGATATGCTCAGGGCTTGTGTCATTTCCTTTGGCATGAAATGGGAAGATTGTCTTCCATATGCCGAATTCTCCTACAACAACAGCTTCCAAGCGAGTTCGGGCAAGGCCCCATTCGAGATTCTCTATGGCAGAAAGTGCCATACTCCTCTCAATTGGTCAGAGACTGGTGAACGCCAACTTCTTGGCAATGACTTAATCACAGAAGCAGAAGAAATGTGTAAAGTCATCCGTGATAATCTCAAAGCCGCGCAATTGCGCCAGAAGAGTTACTATGATAGTAAGCACCGTGATTTGCCTTTCGAGATCGGAGACCATGTCTATCTCCGCGTCTCTCCAACGAAAGGCACTCGTCGCTTCGGTATCAAAGGGAAGCTTGCCCCTAGATACGTGGGTCCTTTCAAGATCATTGGCAAAAGAGGCGACCTCGCCTATCAACTTGAGCTTCCTTCCAACTTCGCGAATGTGCACGATGTGTTCCACGTGTCACAGCTTCGCAAGTGCTTCAAGACGCCTGAGCGCACCATCAACTTCGAAGAGATTGACCTCCAAGAAGATTTGCCTTATCATGAGCACCCCGTTGCAATTCTTGAAGAAACTGAGCACAAGACTCGCAACAAGTCAAGCAAATTCCTGAAAGTGAAGTGGTCGCACCATTCCGACCGGGAAGCCACCTGGGAACGTGTGGACCATCTCCGTTCCGAATATCCAGAGTTCTTTCAGTCCTAGATCTCGGGACGAGATCCTCTCGTAGTGGTGGAGTGTTGTAACACCCCGCATGTAACTTTCCATATTTGTAACTCCGACTCTTGCCATTTCCGGCTTTGTGTTATGATATTCCCTCCGTGGTCGGGTTTTGTTTGTCGTTTTGCATTTTGTTCATGTCATGCATTTCATATCATGTCATCATGTGCATTGCATTTGCATACGTGTTCGTCTTATGCATCCGAGCATTTTCCCCGTTGTCCGTTTTGCAATCCGGCGCTCCCATCTCCTCCGTCGCACCCCTCTTGTTTTCTTTCGTGAGCGGGTGTCAAACGTTCTCGGTGTTGGGGAACGTAGTAATTTCAAAAAAATTCCTACGCACACGCAAGATCATGGTGATGCATATCAACGAGAGGGGAGAGTGTTGTCCACGTACCCTCGTAGACCGACAGCGGAAGCGTTATCACAACGCGGTTGATGTAGTCGTACGTCTTCACGATCCGACCGATCAAGTACCGAACGCACGGCACCTCCGAGTTCTACACACGTTCAGCTCGATGACGTACCTCGAACTCCGATCCAGCCGAGTGTTGAGGGAGAGTTTTGTCAGCACGACGGCGTGGTGACGATGATGATGTTCCACCGACGCAGGGCTTCGCCTAAGCTCCGCAACGGTATTATCGAGGTGTAATATGGTGGAGGGGGGCACCGCACACGGCTAAGAGATCTCAAGGATCAATTGTTGTGTCTCTGGGGTGCCCCCCTGCCCCCGTATATAAAGGAGCAAGGGAGGAGGAGGCCGGCCCTAGGAGGGGGCGCACCAAGTGTGGAGTCCTACTAGGACTCCCTAGTCCTAGTAGGATTCCACCTCCCATATGGAATAGGAAAAGAGGAAGGGAAAAAGAGAAGGAAGGAAGGGGGCGCCCCCCTTCCCTAGTCCAATTCGGACCAGACCAAGGGGAGGGGTGCGGCCACCCTTGAGGCCCTTTTTCTTCTTTCCCGTATGGTCCAATAAGGCCCAATACGTATTCCCGTAACTCTCCGGTACTCCGAAAAATACCCGAATCACTCGGAACCTTTCCGAAGTCCGAATATAGTCGTCCAATATATCGATCTTTACGTCTCGACCATTTCGAGACTCCTCGTCATGTCCCGGATCTCATCCGGGACTCCGAACTCCTTTGGTACATCAACATACATAAACTCATAATAAAACTGTCATCATAACTTTAAGCGTGCGGACCCTACGGGTTCGAGAACTATGTAGACATGACCGAGACACGTCTCCGGTCAATAACCAATAGCGGGAACTGGATGCCCATATTGGCTCCCACATATTCTACGAAGATCTTTATCGGTTAGACCGCATAACAACATACGTTGTTCCCTTTGTCATCAGTATGTTACTTGCCCGAGATTCGATCGTCGGTATCTCGATACCTAGTTCAATCTCGTTACCGGCAAGTCTCTTTACTCGTTCCGTAACACATCATCCCGCAACTAAATTATTAGTCACAATGCTTGCAAGGCTTATAGTGATGTGCATTACCGAGTGGGCCCAGAGATACCTCTCCGACAATCGGAGTGACAAATCCTAATCTCGAAATACGCCAACCCAACAAGTACCTTTGGAGACACCTGTAGAGCACCTTTATAATCACCCATTTACGTTGTGACGTTTGGTAGCACACAAAGTGTTCCTCTGGTACACGGGAGTTGCATAATCTCATAGTCATAGGAACATGTATAAGTCATGAAGAAAGCAATAGCAACATACTAAACGATCGGGTGCTAAGCTAACGGGATGGGTCAAGTCAATCACGTCATTCTCCTAATGAGGTGATCCCGTTAATCAAATGACAACTCATGTCTATGGCTAGGAAACATAACTATCTTTGATTAACGAGCTAGTCAAGTAGAGGCATACTAGTGACACTCTGTTTGTCTATGTATTCACACATGTATTATGTTTCCGGTTAATACAATTCTAGCATGAATAATAAACATTTATCATGATATAAGGAAATATATAATACTTTATTATTGCCTCTAGGGCATATTTCCTTCAGTCTCCCACTTGCACTAGAGTCAATAATCTAGTTCAGATCGCCATGTGATTTAACATCAATAATTCACATCACCATGTGATTAACACCCATAGTTCACATCTCTATGTGACCAACACCCAAAGGGTTTGCTAGAGTCAATAATCTAGTTCACATCGCTATGTTATTAACACCCAAAGAGTACTAAGGTGTGATCATGTTTTGATTGTGAGATAATTTTAGTCAACGGGTCTGTCACATTCAGATCCGTAAGTATTTTGCAAATTTCTATGTCTACAATGCTCTGCATGGAGCTACTCTAGCTAATTGCTCCCACTTTCAATATGTATCTAGACCGAGACTTAGAGTCATCTAGATTAGTGTCAAAACTTGCATCGACGTAACATTTTACGACGAGCCTTTTGTCACTTCCATAATCAAGAAACATATCCTTATTCCAGTAAGGATAATTTTGACCGCTGTCCAGTGATCTACTCCTAGATCACTATTGTACTCCCTTGCCAAAATCAGTGTAGGGTATACAATAGATCTGGTACACAGCATGGCATACTTTATAGAACCTATGGCCAAGGCATAGGGAATGACTTTCATTCTCTTTCTATCTTTTGCCGTGGTCGGGCTTTGAGTCTTTACTCAATTTCACACCTTGTAACACAGGCAATAACTCTTTTCTTTGACTGTTCTATTTTGAACTACTTCAAAATCTTGTTAAGGTATGTACTCATTGAAAAAACTTATCAAGCGTCTTGATCTATCTCTATAGATCTTGATGCTCAATATGTAAGCAGCTTCACCGAGGTCTTTCTTTGAAAAACTCCTTTCAAACACTCCTTTATGCTTTGCAGAATAATTCTACATTATTTCCGATCAACAATATGTCATTCACATATACTTATCAGAAATGCTGTAGTGCTCCCACTCACTTTCTTGTAAATACAGGCTTCACCGCAAGTCTGTATACAACTATATCCTTTGATCAACTTATCAAAGTGTATATTCCAACTCCGAGATGCTTGCACCAGTCCATAGATGGATCGCTGGAGCTTGCATATTTTGTTAGCACCTTTAGGGATTGACAAAACCTCCTGGTTGCATCATATACAACTCTTCTTTAATAAATCCATTAAGGAATGCAGTTTTGTTTATCCATTTGCCATATTTCATAAAATGCGGCAATTGCTAACATGATTCAGACAGACTTTAGCATAGATACGAGTGAGAAACTCTCATCGTAGTCAACATCTTGAACTTGTCGAAAACCTTTTTGCGACAATTCTAGCTTTGTAGATAGTGATACTACTATCAGCGTCCGTCTTCCTCTTGACGATCCATTTATTTTCTATGGCTTGCCGATCATCGGGCAAGTCATCCAAAGTCCACACTTTGTTCTCATACATGTATCCCATCTCAGATTTCATGACCTCAAGCCATTTTGCGGAATCTGGGCTCACCATCGCTTCTTCATAGTTCGTAGGTTCGTCATGGTCTAGTAACATAACCTCCAGAACAGGATTACCGTACCACTCTGGTGCGGATCTTACTCTG
This sequence comes from Triticum aestivum, assembly GCF_018294505.1. Taxonomy (NCBI): domain Eukaryota; kingdom Viridiplantae; phylum Streptophyta; class Magnoliopsida; order Poales; family Poaceae; genus Triticum; species Triticum aestivum. The sequence continues at coordinate 426,439,663 of NC_057796.1, forward strand.
GTTTACCTACGAGGTTTGGTAGTAACTTGATCTGAAGTTACATGATCATCATCATTAACTTCCTCACTAATTGGTGTAGGAGTCACAGGAACAGATTTCTGTGATGAACTACTTTCCAATAAGGGAGCAGGTACAGTTACCTCATCAAGTTCTACTTTCCTCCCACTCACTTCTTTCGAGAGAAACTCCTTCTCTAGAAAGGATCCATACTTAGCAACGAATGTCTTGCCTTCGGATCTGTGATAGAAGGTGTACCCAACTGTCTCCTTTGGGTATCCTATGAAAACACATTTCTCCGATTTGGGTTTGAACTTATCAGGATGAAACTTTTCCACATAAGCATTGCAACCCCAAACTTTAAGAAACGACAACTTTGGTTTCTTGCCACACCACAGTTCATAAGGCATCGTCTCATCGGATTTTGATGGTGCCCTATTTAACGTGAATGTAGCTGTCTCTAATGCATAACCCCAAAACGATAGTGGTAAATTGGCAAGAGACATCATAGATTGCACTATATCCAATAAAGTACGTTTATGACGTTCGGACACACCATTATGCTGTGGTGTTCCAGGTGGCGTGAGTAGTGAAACTATTTCACATTGTTCTAACTGAAGGCCAAACTCGTAACGAAAATACTCTTCTCCACGATCAAATCGTAGAAACTTTATTTTCTTGTTACGATGATTTTTGCTTCACTCTGAAATTATATGAACTTTTCAAATGTTTCAGACTTCTATTTCATTAAGTAGATATACCCATATCTGCTCAAATCATCTGTGAAGGTCAGAAATTAATGATACCCGCTACGAGCCTCAACACTCATCGGATCGCATACATCAGTATGTATGATTTCCAAAAAATCTGTTGCTCTCTCCATAGTTCTGGAGAACGGCGTTTTAGTCATCTTGCCCATGAGGCATGGTTCGCAAGCATCAAGTGATTCATAATCAATTGATTCCAAAATCCCATCAGTATGGAGTTTCTTCACGCGCTTTACACCAATATGACCTAAACGGCAGTGCCACAAATAAGTCGCACTATCATTATTAACTTTGCATCTTTTGGCTTCAATATTATGAATATGTGTATCACTACGATCGAGATCCAACAAACCATTTTCGTTGGTGTGTATGACCATAAAGGTTTTATTCATGTAAACAGAACAACAATTGTTCTCTAACTTAAATGAATAACCGTATTGCAATAAACATGATCAGATCATATTCATGCTCAACGCAAACACCAAATAACACTTATTTAGTTTCAACACTAATCCCGAAAGTACAGGGAGTGTGCGATGATGATCATATCAATCTTGGAACTACTTCCAACACACATCGTCACCTCGCCTTTTACTAGTCTCTGTTTATTCTGCAACTCCCGTTTTTGAGTTACTACTCTTTAGCAACTGAAACAGTATCAATTACCGAGGGGTTGCTATAAACACTAGTAAAGTACACATCAATAATCTGTATATCAAATATACCTTTGTTCACTTTTACTAGTCTCTGTTTATTCTGCAACTCCCGTTTCGAGTTACTACTCTTAGCAACTGAACCAGTATCAATTACCGAGGGATTGCTATAAACACTAGTAAAGTACACATCAATAATCTGTATATCAAATATACCTTTGTTCACTTTGCCATCCTTCTTATCCACCAAATAGTTGGGGTAGTTCCGCTTCCAGTGACCAGTCCCTTTGAAGTAGAAGCACTTAGTCTCAGGCTTAGGTACAGACTTGGGCTTCTTAACTTGAGTAGCAACTTGCTTGCCGTTCTTTTTGAAGTTCCCCTTCTATCCCTTTGCCCTTTTCTTGAAAATAGTGGTCTCGTCAACCATCAACACTTGAAGTGGTCTTGTCAACCATCAACACTTGATGTTTTTCTTGATTTCTACCTTCGTCGATTTCAGCATCACGAAGAGCTCGGGAATTACTTTCGTCATCCCTTGCATACTATAGTTCATCACGAAGTTCTACTAACTTGGTGATGGTGACTAGAGAATTCTGTCAATCACTATTTTATCTGGAAGATTAACTCCCACTTGATTCAAGCGATTGTAGTACCCAGACAATCTGAGCACATGCTCACTAGTTGAGCGATTCTCCTCCATCTTTTAGCTATAGAACTTGTTGGAGACTTCATATCTCTCAACTCGGGTATTTGCTTGAAATATTAACTTCAACTCCTGGAACATCTTATATGGTCGATGACGTTCAAAACGTCTTTGAAGTCCCGATTCTAAGCCGTTAAGCATGGTGCACTAAACTATCAAGTAGTCATCATATTGAGCTAGCCAAATGTTCATAACGTCTACATCTGCTCCTGCAATAGGTCTGTCACCTAGCGGTGCATCAAGGACATAATTTTTCTGTGTAGCAATGAGGATAATCCTCAGATCACGGATCCAATCCGCATCTTTGCTACTAGCATCTTTCAACATAATTTTTCTCTAGGAACAAAAAATAAACACAGGGAAGCAACAACGCGAGCTATTGATCTACAACATAATTTGCAAAATACTATCAGGACTAAGTTCATGATAAATTTAAGTTCAATTAATCATATTACTTAAGAACTCCCACTTAGATAGACATCTCTCTAATCATCTAAGTGATTACGTGATCCAAAGCAACTAAACCATGTCCGATTAACACGTGAGATGGAGTAGTTTCAATGGTGAACATCACTATGTTGATCATATCTACTATATGATTCACGCTCGACCTTTCGGTCTCTGTGTTCCGAGGCCATATCTGTATATGCTAGGCTCGTCAAGTTTAACCTGAGTACTCCGCGTGTGCAACTGCTTTGCACCCGTTGTATTTGAACGTAGAGCCTATCACACCCGATTAACACGTGGTGTCTCGGCACGAAGAACTTTTGCAACGGTGCATACTCAGGGAGAACACTTTTATCTTGAAATTTTAGTGAGAGATCATCTTATAATGCTACCGTCAATCAAAGCAAGATAAGATGCATAAAGGATTAACATCACATGCAATCAATATAAGTGATATGATATGGCCATCATCATCTTGTGCTTGTGATCTCCATCTCCGAAGCACCGTGCTTGTGATCTCCATCTCCGAAGCACCGTCATGATCACCATCGTCACCGGCGCGACACCTTGATCTCCATCGTAGCATCGTTGTCGTCTCGCCAACTTATTGCTTTTACGACTATCGCTACCGCTTAGTGATAAAGTAAAACTATTACATGGCGATTGCATCTCATACAATAAAGCGACAACCATATGGCTCCTGCCAGTTGCCGATAACTCAGTTACAAAACATGATCATCTCATACAACACATTATATCACATCATGTCTTGACCATACCACATCACAACATGCCCTGCAAAAACAAGTTAGACGTCCTCTACTTTGTTGTTGCAAGTTTTACGTGGCTGCTACGGGCTTAGCAAGAACCGTTCTTACCTACGCATCAAAACCACAACGATAGTTTGTCAAGTTGGTGCTGTTTTAACCTTCGCAAGGACCGGGCGTAGCCACACTCGGTTCAACTAAAGTGAGAGAGACAGACACCCGCCAGTCACCTTTAAGCATCGAGTGCTCGCAACGGTGAAACCAGTCTCGCGTAAGCGTACGCGTAATGTCGGTCCGGGCCGCTTCATCTCACAATACCGCCGAACCAAAGTATGACATGCTGGTAAGCAGTATGACTTATATCGCCCACAACTCACTTGTGTTCTACTCGTGCATAACATCAACGCATAAAACCAGGCTCGGATGCCACTGTTGGGGAACGTAGTAATTTCAAAAAAATTCTACGCACACGCAAGATCATGGTGATGCATAGCAACGAGAGGGGAGAGTGTTGTCCACGTACCCTCGTAGACCGAAAGCGGAAGCGTTAACACAACGCGGTTGATGTAGTCGTACGTCTTCACGATCCGACCGATCAAGTACCGAACGCACGGCACCTCCGAGTTCAGCACACGTTCAGCTCGATGACGTCCCTCGAACTCCCACTTGATTCACTATTTTATCACTATTTTATCTGGAAGATTAACTCCCACTTGATTCAAGCGATTGTTGTACCCAGACAATCTGAGCACATGCTCACTGCTTAAGCTATTCTCCTCCATCTTTTAGCTATAGAACTTGTTGGAGACTTCATATCTCTCAACTCGGGTATTTTCTTGAAATATTAACTTCAACTCCTGGAACATCTCATATGGTCCATGACGTTCAAAACGTCTTTGAAGTCCCGATTCTAAGCCGTTAAGCATGGTGCACTAAACTATCAAGTAGTCATCATATTGAGCTCGCCAAACATTCATAACGTCTGCATCTGCTCTTGCAATAGGTCTGTCACCTAGCGGTGCATCAAGGACATAATTCTTCTGTGCAGCAATGAGGATAATCCTTAGATCACGGATCCAATCCGCATCTTTGCTACTAACATCTTTCAACATAATTTTTCTCTAGGAACATATCAAAAATAAACATAGGGAAGCAACAACGCGAGCTATTGATCTACAACATAATTTGCAAAATACTATCAGGATTAAGTTCATGATAAATTTAAGTTCAATTAATCAAATTACTTAAGAACTCCCACTTAGATAGACATCCCTCTAATCCTCTAAGTGATCACGTGATCCATATCAACTAAACCATAACCGATCATCACGTGAAATGGAGTAGCTTTCAATGGTGAACATCACTATGTTGATCATATCTACTATATGATTCACGCTCGACCTTTCGGTCTCAGTGTTCCGAGGCCATATCTGCATATGCTAGGCTCATCAAGTTTAACCTGAGTATTCCGCGTGTGCAACTGTTTTGCACCCGTTGTATTTGAACGTAGAGCCTATCACACCCGATCATCATGTGGTGTCTCAGCACGAAGAACTTTCGCAACGGTGCATACTCAGGGAGAACACTTTTATCTTGAAATTTTAGTGAGAGATCATCTTATAATGCTACCGTCAATCAAAGCAAGATAAGATGCATAAAGGATTAACATCACATGCAATCAATATAAGTGATATGATATGGCCATCATCATCTTGTGCTTGTGATCTCCATCTCCGAAGCACCGTGCTTGTGATCTCCATCTTCGAAGCACCGTCATGATCACCATCGTCACCGGCGCGACACCTTGATCTCCATCGTAGCATCGTTGTCGTCTCGCCAACTTATTGCTTTTACGACTATCGCTACCGCTTAGTGATAAAGTAAAACTATTACATGGCGATTGCATCTCATACAATAAAGCGACAACCATATGGCTCCTGCCAGTTGCCGATAACTCGGTTACAAAACATGATCATCTCATACAACACATTATATCACATCATGTCTTGACCATATCACATCACAACATGCCCTGCAAAAACAAGTTAGACGTCCTCTACTTTGTTGTTGCAAGTTTTACGTGGCTGCTACGGGCTTAGCAAGAACCGTTCTTACCTACGCATCAAAACCACAACGATAGTTTGTCAAGTTGGTGTTGTTTTAACCTTCGCAAGGACCGGGCGTAGCCACACTCGGTTCAACTAAAGTGAGAGAGACAGACACCCGCCAGTCACCTTTAAGCAACGAGTGCTCCGAACGGTGAAACCAGTCTCGCGTAAGCGTACACGTAATGTCGGTCCGGGCCGCTTCATCTCACAATACCGCTGAACCAAAGTATGACATGCTGGTAAGCAGTATGACTTATATCGCCCACAACTCACTTGTGTTCTACTCGTGCATAGCATCAACGCATAAAACCAGGCTCGGATGCCACTGTTGGGGAACGTAGTAATTTTAAAAAATTTCCTACGCACACGCAAGATCATGGTGATGCATAGCAACGAGAGGGGAGAGTGTTGTCCACGTACCCTCGTAGACCGACAGCGGAAGCGTTATCACAACGCGTTGATGTAGTCGTACGTCTTCACGATCCGACCGATCAAGTACCGAACGCACGGCACCTCCGAGTTCTACACACGTTCAGCTCGATGACGTCCCTCGAACTCCGATCCAGCCGAGTGTTGAGGGAGAGTTTCGTCAGCACGACGGCGTGGTGACGATGATGATGTTCCACCGACGCAGGGCTTCGCCTAAGCTCCGCAACGGTATTATCGAGGTGTAATATGGTGGAGGGGGGCACCGCACACGGCTAAGAGATCTCAAGGATCAATTGTTGTGTCTCTGGGGTGCCCCCCTGCCCCCGTATATAAAGGAGCAAGGGAGGAGGAGGCCGGCCCTAGGAGGGGGCGCACCAAGTGTGGAGTCCTACTAGGACTCCCTAGTCCTAGTAGGATTCCACCTCCCATATGGAATAGGAAAAGAGGAAGGGAAAAGAGAAGGAAGGAAGGGGGCGCCCCCCTTCCCTAGTCCAATTCGGACCAGACCAAGGGGAGGGGTGCGGCCACCCTTGAGGCCCTTTTTCTTCTTTCCCGTATGGCCCAATAAGGCCCAATACGTATTCCCGTAACTCTCCGGTACTCCGAAAAATACCCGAATCACTCGGAACCTTTCCGAAGTCCGAATATAGTCGTCCAATATATCGATCTTTACGTCTCGACCATTTCGAGACTCCTCGTCATGTCCCCGATCTCATCCGGGACTCCGAACTCCTTCGGTACATCAACATACATAAACTCATAATAAAACTGTCATCGTAACTTTAAGCGTGCGGACCCTACGGGTTCGAGAACTATGTAGACATGACCGAGACACGTCTCCGGTCAATAACCAATAGCGGGACCTGGATGCCCATATTGCCTCCCACATATTCTACGAAGATCTTTATCGGTCAGACCGCATAACAACATACGTTGTTCCCTTTGTCATCAGTATGTTACTTGCCCGAGATTCGATCGTCAGTATCTCGATACCTAGTTCAATCTCGTTACCGGCAAGTCTCTTTACTCGTTCCATAACACATCATCCCGCAACTAAATTATTAGTCACAATGCTTGCAAGGCTTATAGTGATGTGCATTACCGAGTGGGCCCAGAGATACCTCTCCGACAATCGGAGTGACAAATCCTAATCTCGAAATACGCCAACCCAACAAGTACCTTTGGAGACACCTTTAGAGCACCTTTATAATCACCCATTTACGTTGTGACGTTTGGTAGCACACAAAGTGTTCCTCTGGTAAACGGGAGTTGCATAATCTCATAGTCATAGGAACATGTATAAGTCATGAAGAAAGCAACACCAACATACTAAACGATCGGGTGCTAAGCTAACGGGATGGGTCAAGTCAATCACGTCATTCTCCTAATGAGGTGATCCCGTTAATCAAATGACAACTCATGTCTATGGCTAGGAAACATAACCATCTTTGATTAACGAGCTAGTCAAATAGAGGCATACTAGTGACACTCTGTTTGTCTATGTATTCACACATGTATTATGTTTCCGGTTAATACAATTCTGGCATGAATAATAAACGTTTATCATGATATAAGGAAATATATAATACTTTATTATTTCCTCTAGGGCATATTTGTAGATGTTGTTGTAATTGATCCATTCCTGCCCTTGTTTGCAATTATGGAGTGCCATAGCATGACTCAATCTTGCTCTACTTTTGCTATAAAATATTTCTGGCAGATTCTTAACATGATATTCATTTTTGCCAAGCTTGTTCTAGTTGTCTCATACCTGCTATGTATTTGCTCTTGCCTTGGATACCTTCATAAACATGCCATCTTGCTGTATGTATGGTTTTTTTGTCATGCATTGCTTTGTGGTGAGTGCATCAAGCTCACTAAGATGCCTTCATATTATTATTTCTGCCATGCTCTGTTTTCTGCTTAGTCTGAAACCTGTTAACGAAACTTGCTATGTTTACATGGCTGCCATCATATCTTTTGGTCCTTTTTGGCTTATGGTCAGTAAGGGACTTTTGTCATATGCATTTAGTAGAATACTGCGATTCCTTGTTTTTCCATGTTAAGTTCCTGTGGCATGTTGATTTCGTGCTATGAACATTGCTACCTGATGCTGTTTTCTGCCATGTCCAGTAATTTCACTAAGTCTGTGAACCTGTTATCTTTTGCACTTTTGCCATGCTTGTTTGAGCTTGTTATGTTGTGAACTAGCCGTGGCTCAGTGTTCATCTTTTGTCAAGCATCTCCTTTATATTGCTGCCATATGCTTTGTTGCTATGTTGGAATGCTGTAGCATCGTTACTTGTTGCATTTTAAGTGCTATCATGCTGTTAATCGCAGATTCGGGTCATTCTTGTTTTGCTTGCCATTTGCAAACCGTGCATCCGTTTCCGGTGATCTTTATATCGATTTCGACTGAAATAATCTCATCTTTCCAGTGGCATGCTTGGTTTGCCAAGTTACTGCCTTGTTCATTATTTTCCTTCCGGAGCACGCATATGCATCGCATATCATACCTCGCATATCATACATGTTTTGCATCATGATGCTTGTGCATTTCTCGTGATTGATTGTGGTTCCGTTGCTTGTGTTCTTGTCTTGGGTAGAGCCGGGAGACGAGTTTGTGAACGAGGAACCTGTTGAGTACGCTTACGAGGATCAAGCTTTCGTCAACTCTGAGAACTTTGCAGGCAAGATGACCACCCCTCGAAATCACTTCTATCTTTGCTTTGCTAGTTGTTCGCTCTATTGCCATGCTGCGCTACCTACCACTTGCTATATCATGCCTCCCATATTTCCATGTCAGCCTCTAACCATCTTTTCCTAGCAAACCGTTGTTTGGCTAAGTTACCGCTTCTGCTCAGCCCTTCTTATAGCGTTGCTAGTTGCAGGTGAAGTTGAAGTTTGTTCCATGTCGGAACATGGATATGTTGGGATACCACAATATCTCTTATTTAATTAATGCATCTATATATTTGGTAAAGGGTGGAAGGCTCGGCCTTATGCCTGGTGTTTTGTTCCACTCTCGCCGCCGTAGTTTCTGCCATACCGGTATTATGTTCCTTGAGTTTGCGTTCCTTACGCGGTTGGGTGATTTATGGGACCCCCTTGACAGTTCGCCTTGAATAAAACTCCTCCAGCAAGGCCCAACCTTGGTTTTACCATTTGCCACCTAAGCCTTCCCCCCCCCCCCCGGGTTTTCTAGAGCCC
>NC_057796.1:426449123-426472170 GCF_018294505.1 Triticum aestivum
TTTAGCTGTACGTAGTGTTCATCCGGTGTGCCCTGAGAACGAGATATGTGCAGCTCCTATCGGGATTTGTCGGCACATTCGGGCGGCTTTGCTGGTCTTGTTTTACCATTGTCGAAATGTCTTGTAAACTGGGATTCCGAGACTGATCGGGTCTTTCCGGGAGAAGGTTTATCCTTCGTTGACCGTGAGAGCTTATGATGGGCTAAGTTGGGACACCCCTGTAGGGTATTATCTTTCGAAAGCCGTGCCCGCGGTTATGAGGCAGATGGGAATTTGTTAATGTCCGGTTGTAGAGAACTTGTCACTTGACCCAATTAAAATACATCAACTGTGTGTGTAGCCGTGATGGTCTCTTGTCGGCGGAGTCCGGGAAGTGAACACGGTCTGAGTTATGAATGACGTAAGAAGGAGTTCAGGATCACTTCTTGGCCATTGCTAGATGACGTTCGCTCCATTGCTTCTCTTCTCGCTCTCTTTTGCGTATGTTAGCCACCATATATGCTTATTGCCGCTGCAGCTCCACCTCATTACACCATCCTTTCCTTTAAGCTTAAATAGTCTTGATCTCGCGGGTGTGAGATTGCTGAGTCCTCGTGACTCACAGATTCTACCAAAACAGTTGCAGGTGCCGACGATGCCAGTGCAGATGATGGGATCGACCTCAAGTGGGAGTTCGATGAGGAACGTGGTCGTTACTATGTGTCTTTTCCTGATGATCAGTAGTGGAGCCTAGTTGGGACGATCGGGGATCTAGCATTTGGGGTTATCTTATTTTCATTTGGATCTTGACCGTAGTCGGTCTATGTGTGTATTTTGGATGATGTATGGATTATATTTATGTATTGTGTGAAGTGGCGATTGTAAGCCAACTCTTTATCCCATTCTTGTTTATTACATGGGATTGTGTGAAGATGACCCTTCTTGTGGCAAAACCACTATGCGGTTATGCCTCTAAGTCGTGCCTCGACACGTGGGAGATATAGCCGCATCGTGGGTGTTACAGCCGCTCAAAATATTATTTATCTCTATTTCAAAATCGAGCTCTGGCACCTCTACAAATCCCTCCTTCCCTCTGCGAAGGGCCTATCTATTTACTTTTATGTTGAGTCATCACCCTCTTATTAAAAGGCACCGGCTGGAGAGCACCCCTGTCATTTGCATTCATTACTATTAATTTATATTGGGTATGACCATGACTGGATCTCTTTTACCATGAATTACAATGTTCAGTCAGTCCTTGATCTTTAAAGGTGCTCTACATTTATGTTTTGCGGTCTCAGAAAGGGCTAGCGAGATACCATCTTGTTATATCATATCATGATTGTTTTGAGAAAGTGTTGTCATCCGAGATTTATTATTATTATTGCTCGCTAGTTGATTATGCTATTGCCATGAGTAAACATGAGACCTAAGAGTTATTGTGAATGTGGTTAGTCATAATCTTTGCTGAAAACTTGAATGCTGGCTTTACGTATTTACAACAACAAGAGCAAACAGAGTTTGTAAAAGTTTTTCTTTATCACTTTCAGTTTGTCAACTGAATTGCTTGAGGACAAGCAAAGGTTCTTGGGGGAGTTGATACGTCTCCGTCGTATCTACTTTTCCAAACACTTTTGCCCTTGTTTTGGACTCTAACTTGCATGATTTGAATGGAACTAACCCGGAATGACGCTGTTTTCAGCAGAATTGCCATGGTGTTATTTATGTGTAGAAACAAAAGTTCTCGGAATGAACTGAAATGCCACGGAACTTATTTTTGGAAAATATTAAAAATACTGGAAGGAGAATCCATGTCAGGGGGGCCTCCACCTGTCCACGAGGGTGGGGGGCGCGCCTGCCCCCCTGCCTCTTGGGCCCCCTGTTGCTCCACCGACCTCAACTCCAACTACATACGGAGAAAAAAATCGAGGAGAAGGATTCATCGCGTTTTACGATACGGAGCCGCCGCCAAGCCCTAAAACCTCTCGGGAGGGCTGATCTGGAGCCCGTTCGGGTCTCCGGAGAGGGGAATCCATCGCCATCGTCATCATCAACCATCCTCCATCACCAATTTCATGATGCTCACCACCGTGCGTGAGTAATTCCATCGTAGGCTTGCTGGACGGTGATGGGTTGGATGAGATTTATCATGTAATCGAGTTAGTTTTGTTAGGGTTTGATCCCTAGTATCCACTATGTTCTGAGATTGATGTTGCTATGACTTTGCTATGCTTAATGCTTGTCACTAGGGCCTGAGTGCCATGATTTCAGATCTGAACCTATTATGTTTTCATGAATATATGTGAGTTCTTGATCCTATCTTGCAAGTCTATAGTCACCTACTATGTGTTATGATCCGGCAACCCCGAAGTGACAATAATCGGGACCACTCCCGGTGATGACCGTAGTTTGAGGAGTTCATGTATTCACTATGTGTTAATGCTTTGGTCCAGTACTCTATTAAAAGGAGGCCTTAATATCCCTTAGTTTCCGCTAGGACCCCGCTGCCACGGGAGGGTAGGACAAAAGATGTCATGCAAGTTCTTTTCCATAAGCACGTATGACTATATTCAGAATACATGCCTACATTACATTGATGAATTGGAGCTAGTTCTATGTCACCCTATGTTATGATTGTTACATGATGAACCGCATCCGGCCTAATTCTCCATCACCGATCCAATGCCTACGAGCCTTTCAAATATTGTTCTTCGCTTATTTACTTTTCCATTGCTACTGTTACAATCACTACAAAACCCAAAAATATTACTTTCGCTACCATTACCGTTACTTCCATATTACTTTGCTACTAAATACTTTGCTGCAGATACTAAGTTATCCAGGTGTGGTTGAATTGACAACTTAACTGCTAATACTTGAGAATATTCTTTGGCTCCTGTCGTGGAATTGTCACGGCAGATGTCCTAGTGTGAGGACTTAGTCGTGAGGCCAACGCATCTATGTGGTAGCTTGAGAGGGGTTGAGCGGAATCGAGGAACGCAACACGAGACAAGGGTTTAGACAGCTTCGGGCCCCGGGAAACATCATCCGGTAATAGCCCTACATGCTGTTTGTGGCTAGGTCTTATTATGCTCACGAGGGAGTCGCCGGTAAACCGGCTCTTTGTGTCTAGCCCTAGAGATTGTTTCTTCTTTCTTGTCCCTCTTTTGGGGAGCCCTGCCCCTCCTTATATAAGTTAGAGGGGCGGGCTACATGTGGAGTCCTATTAGGATTAGGACTAGTCTACCTTCTAATACAAACCGGATACAAGTCCGGGTCTTTAACTCCTTGTAAGGTAATATTCTTCACGCCTTTCCTCTTAAACCGGCCCACCATTAATATAAACCGGCCCTCTGGGCCTTGGGCCTTGTCATCCGTCTGTCCCTGCCCGCTGGGTTACCAGTGAGTTATAATGTCCAGGCAGGTTGCTTGTAAACCGTCTGGTCAGGGCAGGTCGCCAGTGACTCGCCAAGTGTCAATCGGGTCTGAAGTAAACCGCCAAGTCCGGCTGGGTCATATTCCCGGCTGGTTTACGCCGTGGGGTATATCCCCGACATTAGCCCCCAGTTTAATTTGGATTTATCCATGTTAAACTGATCTGCAACATAAACACAAGAACAAATTTGGCGGGTTGTGCTCCGGGTTAAATATTCTTATAAACCGGCACTTGATCATCCTTAAGTCCTTGTCATTTCTTCCTTCTGAAAAATCCGAGTCAATAGACCAGCTTCATAATCAATTTGCTTGCAGAAGATATTTTATAAATAAAGAATCCATTTGAATCAGCCTTCAATGCTCTGATTTGACAAAAATATTGGTCTTCAAATATTCAACTGATATCAGCCGGTTTGAAAATGTAGAACTTGCCGGTTTATCATGGCCAAAATTTCCGGGTTATAAAAACTGATACTTCCGGGTCATGATCGTTTCCAACGCCGGTTCATGATTGTTGCCAACGCCAGTTCATGATTATTGATGACGCCAGGTTATGATTGTTGGTGACGCCGAGTCATAATTGTTGCAGACACCGGGTCAATCTGGTTAGCTCAAAACTGAAATTTGGAAGATATTTCTCCCTTATATCCATATTACCTGTAGCCCCCAAGTCTTGAACAGAACAAAGTGATGATTTGAGACTTGTTTCCATATAATTACTGCCACTTTGAAGAAATCTATGTTGTTCATCTCAGTCACTAGTAAAAACTGAATACTCCATATATGTAGCCCCCAAGTGTCGGGTTGTCATGCTTGCAACAACCTGGGACTTGTAATTGCCTTATACTCATAAAATATTCAACCAGTGTAGCCCCCAAGGGCCGGGTCATTATGCAATAATGAGCAGGGACTTTATAAATATGATCATGTAGACTTGAACAGCAACGTGCAGCCCCCAAGGGCCGGCTCAGTAAGATAATATTGAGCTGGGACTTTATATATACTTCTTTTTGAAAAGAATATCATATGATGTAACCCCCATCATGGGGCTTGAACCCACGTCCACAAGGTTAAGAGTTTTGTGCTTTACCAACTGAGAAGTGGACTCTTCAGTATAATGGAATAAAACTTGTGTACCTTAAATTGTTGAAAGGAGCAATTGGTAGCCCCCAAGGGCCGGCTCATTATGATGTGATGAGTCGGGTCTTCAATAAGGCCAATAAAAATGACTTTGCATTAGCCCCCAAGTGTCATGGTGCATGCTTGCAGCGACATGGGACTTCCATGCAATCTCAATTTGAATAATGTAGCCCCCAAGTGCCGGGTCGTAAGCCTGCAGCAAGTCGGGACTATTCCTTCCATTGTAGAATAAATCATATCCTTTGATAAAATAATAGCCATTGCGCTAAAGCGACTTTGAAAACCTCAATAATACCGGTTATTAATAACCATAATAAAAATCCAGCCATGTTGGCTATTCAAGATAAAATAATCCGGTATGAAAACCTTATTCATTCAATATCATAATGAAAATTCAGCCAAGTTTGGCTATTTGAATAATATAACCCAATGATTTATAAGCGCATGATTCCAATGGCGCAATCCAAATATATACTGGCAACTTACAGTCCAAAGCCAGGCCGGGTTAACACACACCGAATAATTTCTCATCATCTACTGGCGACTTATCGTCTTAAAGCCAGGTCGGTTTAATAAACACCGGATAATTTATCATCATACTGGTGACTTATAGTCGAAAGCCAGGCCGGGTTAATAAACGCCAGTGATTTATAATCATGCTTTATTCAACCTGTTTCTTCATACAACAAGTTTAAAGTGTCCTAGCGGTTTACCGCTGGACGGGTCATAATGCCCAACATATAACCTGGGTTTATAACCAAGGCTGCACTTAAGAATAATCAAATATGAAATATATCATACCTGTGACATTGAATCACATCGTTGGTTTACCAACTTTTTGTAGTAAGGGTGATAACCCAAATTTTGAGTACTGATAACTCCTTCCATATTGTGCCGGTTTATGATAAAACCGTACCGGGTTGTGATAAACACCGGATTAACCATATATAATACTGGCGACTTGTAGTCAAAACCAGTCCAGGTTGATAATCTCCGGATTATGACTGATCATATACTGACAACTTGTAGTTGAAAGTCAAGTCGGGTCAATGAACGCCGGTTTACCAGAAAACATCATAAGCTTTGTCAAAGGAGAGAAAAACTTAGCAAGAAGCAAATGAAAACTTGTAGTCGAGGCTTTTTACGGGCTGCCAGGCCCCAAATTCGAGGCTTTTCATGGGTTGCCAGGCCACTGAGTTAAACCATTTCACACAGCATTTTAAGATGGTCCTCAATCTTTAACCAATCATCGTTTTAACTTGACAAGTTCAGGGTCCTTTTCTGGAGTAACTTGCCAAAGTTCGAAGGGTCATACCAGGTTTACCTGGGCGGAGTGACTTACTTAAATAGGCAGGCTAACCCGGGGTTTTAGGTGTATGCACCAGGCTTCTAGGCCATGGCTTGATAGCCTATTACAAGTGTAGATTCTTTGTTCATTTCGACAGCAAAGAATCCCCAAGTAACATTTTGAGCTGTGCTCAGCGGGTGCCTATGTTTGAGTTGTTCTTTTACAACACTCTCTTTGGCCCTGGAGTAATTTGGCTTTAAGCCGATCAAGAGGTGTGACTATGGTTCGGATACGACCAAGCCCCCAAGTGATGTTGTGGCATTGCGCCGATCAAGAGGTGTAGCTATGGTTCGGATACGACCAAGCCCCCAAGTGATATTGTATAAAGCCATGTTTGAACCACGCATCATGGCAGCAGGTCCTCTTCGGCAACCAATAACTTTTTGCAAGAGATAAATTCTTCTTGAACCGGGATTTTGAACTGGATATTGAGAGCTTCAAAGCTTTGTGGGAGACATCTTTCCCTTGAACCGGATTTTAAACCGGAATCTTCATTTTCAGCCGGAAATTTTCCAACGGCCTTTAAACTCGAACTTGCGAGAAGTTAATTCCTTTTTGAACCGAACATTTTCAAACTGCATTTGAGACCTTCAGAGCTTTGTGGGAGAACATATTTCCCTTGAACCGGATTGTAAACCGGATATTTGAGAGCTTCAGTGAGACTGACTTCCCTTCAGCCGGATTTTAAACCGGATTCCTTTCTGATGACCCGGAACTTCTTCATTGAGCCGGGATTTTGTAACTGTCATATACTTTCTAAGCCGGAAATTTTCTGACGACCTTTCAATTTTCATCAATATAACAGTAGCCTCCGGGACCGGGTTATTTTTCCCTCCATCGTCCCGGGGTTCTTAAATTTGCTGAAATTGGCAAGTTTTGCTGAGTCATGTCATCGTAGCCCCCGAGTCTCAAAGGGGACTCGAGGAATTGGCTTGAGACTCTCCATATTTGACCGTGATGTAAACCGACATAACTTGTACATCATTGGTGTTGATAGCACGATGTGAATCCACAGAAGGCTGAGGTGACCGCGGCGGGTTATAAATGATCCTGGATGAGCCGTGCGAGCAACTCGGCCAATGGTTCCTTCCAACTGGCGATATGAAGTTAACCAAACTGTAGTGGCGGCGACTTGTGCGCCTGCCCATTAAGCCACCCAGTGCAGACGGCGGTTGACAGTATATGATAATTTGCCTCCATTTTGTTGAAAGAAAACTGGGCTACCCAAGCTGTGACTTGCTCATACTCAATAAACAGCTCATGCAGACAGGTGCGGTCCGGTGTGTTGATGTAGACCGGGCCGTACGGGCGGCGGTTTGTGCGCGTCCATTCATCGGGTAATATGTTACGGACTATCGCCGGGCGGAATATTGTCAGCCCGTGCTCCATACCCATGGTATAAACCACATTTGTAGCGAACAATTGTCCTGTATATAAAAATACACAGATCGAAGTAATTGTTCTTTGACCAAAAATAATACGTGCTAATAATATAGATTTTAGATGGATAGCACCTGATTCGTTTAGGCCGGAAATAACCCGCCATGAAGTTGATGATCACTAGGTGACACTAAAATCGCTCACGGGTGAGTCGACCGCGGGAGCAGACAGATGAGTCGGTCCGGTGTTGTAAGTAGGCGCGGACGCGTGAACCGGCCGCGAGGGCGGACGGGCGAGTTGTCCGTGGCATTGTAAGGCGGTGCGGATGGGCGAGTCGGCCGATGCGTTGATGTAAACCGGACCGCGATACGCGTGTCCGTGAAGCTGTGCGGCACAGCCGAACGTGCCTCCCCGGTATAATACCACCCCTTTTTCTTTTAATAGCCGTCCTGCATAAAAATATTACAGGCCAGAGTAACCATTGTCGGATGAATTAACATGTACTGATAAAATACATTGGAAAAATAACACCTGGTATTTTTTGCTGGATGAACACGGATGCTGACGTTGAATAATGCATAGTGCTGCTTTTGTTTTGCACTGGCGAGACAAGACATCACCAGCAAGGGCGCGTTGGCAAAGTGGAGTAGAGTCTCGACAGAAGAAACATCGGTAGCAGCCGCGCAGGGCATCTCAAGGCGGAAACAAGGCGAAGGAGGCCCGTGAACCGGCTTGTAGCAGAGACTCCACCGAGTGGCGGCTCTAAGTGGCAGCGACCGGCTCGGACCAGAGTGTTGGGGAACGTAGTAATAACTCAAAATTTTCCTACGTGTCACCAAGATCAATCTAGGAGATTCTAGCAACGAGAGAGAGGGAGTGCATCTTCATACCCTTGAAGATCGCTAAGCGGAAGCGTTACAAGAACGCGGTTGATGGAGTCGTACTCACGGCGATTCAAATCGTGGAAGATCCGATCTAGCGCCGAACGGACGGCGTCTCCGCGTTCAACACACGTACAGCCCGAGGACTTCTCCTCCTTCTTGATCCAGCAAGGGGAGAGGAGAAGTTGAGGGAGAACTCCAGCAGCACGACGGCGTGGTGGCAATGGAGCTCGTGGTTCTCCGGCAGAGCTTCGCTAAGCACTACGGAGGAGGAGGAGTTGGAGGAGGAGAGGGCTGCCCCAAGGGAAGGGTGTGGCTGCCCTCCCACCCCCTCACTATATATAGGGGGAAGGGGAGAGGGGGCCGGCCCCTCTAGATGGATCTAGAGGAGGAGGAGGCGGCCAGGGGAAACCCAAGATGGGTTTGGGCGCCCCCACCCCCTAGGAAACTTGCCCCCCAAGCCGGGAGGGGCGGCTGCCCTAGGGGTGGCGCCCCCACCTCTCCTGGTTACGTGAGAGGGCTTGGGAGGGGCGCACAGCCCCTTAGTGGTCTGGTTTGCCCCTTCCCCTTGGCCCATAAGGCCCCCAACGCTTGCCGGGGCCTCCGAAACCCCTTTCGGACATGCTGGCCATAGCCTGGTACCCCTGGAACAATTCCGGACTCCAATACCCTTCGTCCAATATACCGATCTTCACCTCCGGACCATTCCGGAGCTCCTCGTCATGTCCGGGATCTCATTCGGGACTCCGAACAACCTTCGGTAACCACATACTATTTCCCATAACAACTCTAGCGTCACCGAACCTTAAGTGTGTAGACCCTACGGGTTCGGGAACCATGCAGACATGACCGAGACACCTCTCCGGCCAATAACCAATAGCGGGATCTGGATACCCATATTGGCTCCCACATGTTCCACGATGATCTCATCGGATGAACCACGATGTCGGGGATTCAATCAATCCCGTATACAATTCCCTTTGTCCACCGGTATGTTACTTGCCCGAGATTCGATCGTCGGTATCCCAATACCTCGTTCAATCCCGTTACCGGCAAGTCTCTTTACTCGTTCCGTAACGCATGATCCCGTCGCTAACTCCTTAGTCACATTGAGCTCATTATGATGATGCATTACCGAGTGGGCCCAGAGATACCTCTCCGTCATACGGAGTGACAAATCCCAGTCTCGATTCGTGCCAACCCAACAGAGACTTTCGGAGATACCTATAGTGCACCTTTATAGCCACCCAGTTACGTTGTGACATTTGGTACACCCAAAGCATTCCTACGGTATCCGGGAGTTGCACAATCTCATGGTCTAAGGAAACGATACTTGACATTAGAAAAGCTCTTAGCAAACGAACTCCACGATCTTGTGCTATGCTTAGGATTGGGTCTTGTCCATCACATCATTCTCCTAATGATGTGATCCCATTATCAATGACATCCAATGTCCATGGTCAGGAAACCATAACCATCTATTGATCAACGAGCTAGTCAACTAGAGGCTTACTAGGGACATGTTGTGGTCTATGTATTCACACATGTATTATGGTTTCCAGTTAATACAATTATAGCATGAACAATAGACAATTATCATGAACAAGGAAAATACAATAATAACCATTTTATTATTGCCTCTAGGGCATATTTCCAACAGTCTCCCACTTGCACTAGAGTCAATAATCTAGTTCACATCACCATGTGATTAACACTCAAAGTTCACACCGCCATGTGACTAATACCCAAGAGTTTACTAGAGTCAATAATCTAGTTCACATCACCATGTGATTAACACTCAATGAGTTCTAGGGTTTGATCATGTTATGCTTACGAGAGAGGTTTTAGTCAATGGGTCTGCAACATTCAGATTTGTGTGTGCTTTACAAATCTCTATGTCATCTTGTAGATGCAGCTACCACACGCTACTTGGAGCTATTCCAAATAACTGCTCTACTATACGAATCCGGTTTACTACTCAGAGTCATCCGGATTAGTGTCAAAGTTTGCATCGATGTAACTCTTTACGACGAACTCCTTTTCCACCTCCATAATCGAGAAAATTCCTTAGTCCACTAGTTACTAAGGATAAGTTCGACCGCTGTCATGTGATCCATTCCTGGATCACCATTGTACCCCTTGACTAACTCATGGCAAGGCACACTTCAGGTGCGGTACACAGCATAGCATACTGTAGAGCCTACGTCTAAAGCATAGGGGACGACCTTCGTCCTTTCTCTCTCTTCTGTCATGGTCAGGTCTTGAGTCTTACTCAATACTCACACCTTGTAACACAGCCAAGAACTCCTTCTTTGCTGATCTATTTTGAACTCCTTCAAAATCTTTTCACGGTATGTATTCATTGAAAGTACTATTAAGCGTTTTTTATCTATCCTTATAGATCTTGATTCTCAATGTTCAAGTAGCTTAATCCAGGTTTTCCATTGAAAAACACTTTTCAAATAATCCTGTATGCTTTCCAGAAATTCTACATCATTTCTGATCAACAATATGTTAACAACATATACTCATCAAAAATTCTATAGTGCTCCCACTCACTTCTTTGGAAATACAAGTTTCTCATAAACTTTGTATAAACCCAATATCTTTGATCATCTCATCAAAGCGTACATTCCAACTCCGAGATGGTTACTCCAGTCCTTAGAAGGATTGTTGGAGCTTTGCATACTTGGTAGCATCTTTCAGGATTGACAAAACCTTCTGGTTGTATCACATACAACCTTTCCTCAAGAAAATCGTCGAGGAAACAATGTTTTGACATCCTATCTGCAAGATTTCATAAATAATGCAGTAACTGCTAATATAATTCCAACAGACTCTTAGCATCGCTACGATTGAGAAAGTCTCATCGTAGTCAACTCCTTGAACTTGTCGGAAAACATCTTAACGACAAGTCGAGCTTTCTTAATGGTGACACTTACCATCATTGTCCGTCTTCCTTTTAAAATCCATCTGCACCCAACAGCCTAACGACCATCAAGTAGTTCTTCCAAAGTCTATACTTTGGTTTTATACATGGATCCTCTCTCGGATTTTATGGTCTCGAGCCATTCGTCGGAATCCAGGCCCACCATCGTTTCTCCATAGCTTGTAGGTTCATTGTTGTCTAGCAACATGACTTCCAAGACAGGATTACATACCACTCTGAAGTAGTACGCATCCTTGTCGTCCTACGAGGTTTGGTAGTGACTTGATCCGAAGTTTTATGATCACTATCATAAGCTTCCACTTCAATTGGTGTAGGTGCCACAGGAACAACTTCTTGTGCCCTGCTACACACTAGTTGAAGTGACGGTTCAATAACCTCATCAAGTCTCCACCATCCTCCCACTCAATTCTTTCGAGAGAAACTTTTCCTCGAGAAAGGACCCATTTCTAGAAACAACCACTTTTGCTTCCAGATCTGAAATAGGAGGTATACCCAACTGTTTTGGGTATTCTATGAAGATGCATTTATCCGCTTTGGGTTCGAGCTTATCAGCCTGAAACTTTTTCACATAAGCGTCGCAACCCCAAACTTTTAAGAAACGACAGCTTAGGTTTCTCTAAACCATTGTTCATACGGTGTCGTCTCAACGCAACTGCGTGGTGCCCTATTTAAAGTGAATGCGGTTGTCTCTAATGCCTAGCCCATAAACGATAGCGGTAATTCGATAAGAGACATCATGGTATGCACCATATCCAATAGGGTGCAGTTATGATGTTCGGACACACCATCACACTATGGTGTTCGAGGCGGTATTAGTTGTGAAATAATTTCCACAATGTCTTAATAGTGTGCCAAACTTGTAACTCAGATATTCATCTCTATGATCATATCACAGACATTTTTTCCTCTTGTCACGACGATCTTCAACTTCACTCTGAATTACTTGAACCCTTCAATAATTCAGACTTGTGTTTCATCAAGTAAATATACTCAGCATCTACTCAAATCATCTGTGAAGTAACAACATAACGATATCCACTGCATGCCTCAGCACTCATTGGACTGCACACATCAAAATGTATTACTTCCAACAAGTTGCTTTCTTGTTCCATCTGTCACGACCGGTTTTCCAATAAAACATTTATTGAGAAACCGATCCCTTTAACGGACCAGTAGAGAAGAATCCTTCTTACTGGTAGACAAAATTCTTGATTAGAGAAATATCCAGGAGTACTAAATATAATACAAGGTTGAGCGGAGGCTGCTCAACAATTTATTACAAGCACGCCGATATTATACATAAGGGCGGATATGACACAACGGGTAGGGTGGCATAACTACTGACTCGTAATAAAAGTGGTGGTGGATATGTCACAGTGAAGTGGGTGACAGGACTCCTAAATCTTACAGCTCATCGAGCGTCGGAGTGAGGCTCGAGGACTCTTATTTGGGTGGCGGAAGCGTATATAATACAAGTGACCAAATCCAGGATCGCACGGGACTGACTGGGACTCCTCTAGGCGTCGGACTCGCTATCAAACTCATCATCCATGAGATCGCCTTCGTCAACATCTGGCCAAATCAACAAGCCAGGTGAGTACTATGAAAGTACTCGCAAGACAGTTTGGACATAAGATATAACAAATGCAAACATGATGCATATGAACAGATTAATAATGCGCACTCCGAAAATAAACTTGCACTGGATGGGAAATAAAAAGGGAGTTGGGCGGTAGTCCTCCCGAAATCCCAAAGTAATACTGAAGGCCAATTGAGTGTCTGAAATGACTCCTCGAAAGGATACAAATAAATTAACAATGCCGCAGTTGGGCGTCAGGGCGACACCACATAAAGGGCTTATAATGGAATATAAACGACAGTGCGTGCCACAGTCGGACGTCTGAGCGACATCACATAAAGGGCTTATATCAAAAGTAAATAACGAGAGTGCCACAGTCGGACGTCTGAGCGACATCACATAAAGGGCTTATATCAAAAAGTAAATAACGAGAGTGCCACAGTCGGAAGTCTGAGCGACATCACATAAAGGGCATATATCAAAAGTAAATAACAAGGGTGCCACAGTCGGACGTCTGAGCGACATCACATAAAGGGCTTATATCAAAAGTAAATAATGAGAGTGCCACAGTCGGACGTCTGAGCGACATCACATAAAGGGCTTATATCAAAAAGTAAATAACAAGAATGCCACAGTCAGACGTTTGAGCGACATCACATAAAGGGCTTATATAACTCAATATTCCAGTAGCTCATGAAGTTAAATCATCTCAAGGAAATACTCAGGTACGAAATAATAAAATGGTTAGTCCATCCACAGGAATAACATTCAACCGGGTTTACCACTGAAGCTTGTTCACCGGGGATTTCCACTGAGACTGACACAAGGACTGACACTGAGACTAATATGGATACTGTTTGGATACATTGACCCAGGTCCTTGACCATGGACACGATGACTCGGAAGGTTTTGACTCTGCAGAGTTTGTACTCTTAACCACAGCCAACGGATTTCAGTAGTCACAAGGGACTAGTTCCGTTTACGGTATTTTAGGAGAAACACGTCTAACCAGTACACACCCATTCCACATTCCGTTGCCAGGAATCACCCCAAGCAACGTTCAAGAAAAACTTTGAGACGGGGAGGCTACAACCTCGCATAGCATGGGATCAAATTTATATCGTGCGCTCTAAGGGGTGCCCCCCTCTCGGTCCCAACCGGAAACACCCATGCCCCCTGACCGGATGACTGGCTTTAATCCAGGGCCATGGAACCCTCATCCCGGCCTCTCTATTTGGTGTGTACAAGGAAAGAGGTTTGCAACTTACCAAACTGTATTCTTTGCAGAAAACATGTGGCAGCACGGAAGGGGACGAAGGGTAACGTGGCTCGGTCCACGTTAACGTCGGAGTTTGTCGGATGACATAAGACTGGCATGCTACAACAATACCATCTTACTACCTCTCATGTCACCACATGATCAGGTCATCTCCCAACAAAAGATCACAGTAAACTTCGAAGCACACGGTTAGTTGCCTTGCATGCAACGTAACACTCACCGAGGCCCATATGCCATGCACAAACTATTCAAGCAAACATGCAAAACACCCATCATATCAAAGGTTCAAACATGCTTGCCTGGTTCGGAGAAGTCGGAGTCTAGCTCGCCGAAGTTCGCGGCT
Organism: Triticum aestivum; assembly: GCF_018294505.1. Lineage (NCBI taxonomy): Eukaryota > Viridiplantae > Streptophyta > Magnoliopsida > Poales > Poaceae > Triticum > Triticum aestivum. The sequence goes on from NC_057796.1 coordinate 426,463,438, forward strand.
CCGTCACCTCTTCCGGAATCTACGGTATAAAGAAACCGTGTACTAACGTGAATACCGTTGCGTGCATAAAACTTGTTCTAATTTTTTCCAAATAAATACTATAAAAAACTAGACAAAAATATAAGACTGACAGAAAAAGAATCAATCAAAAAGCATCTTTTGTTTAAAAGATATAAGGGTTTTAGTCCAAGGACTAATCTGTGATGAAACAGAAAAGATCTAGGGGCTTGGTTGAAAAATCAGAAAACGCTTCGGTACGAAATACGCCAGCCCAGAGAGAAAACGCACTTTGCCCGAAGGCGCCTTCAGAAAACGGTTTGAAGGGAAAAGAAAGAGAGGCTGACGGGGGGGTCCCACCCGTCAGGTTCAAATTCCAACAGAGCTCGCCGGCGCCCGAAGGCTGTGGTGGTCGCCGGCGTTTTTCCACGGTGAGGCAGGGTGATCGGAGAGTACCTACGGGTTCAGGGTGTCCTTCCGCGTCGGTGGGTGGTGGACTTGACCGGCGGCGAGCACCACGTCGACAGCGCCCTTATCTCCGGCGGACGGTGGTTCGGGCGAGGGTGGAACTCTCCGGTGGGTGCTGCAAACTTCAAATTGGTGTGCGGGTCAGAGAGGTGGATGCACTAGGATGCTACTGGCATGGGTTGAGAGGCAGGGGTGCACGCACTGGAGTGAATCGTGCTGGATCCCGAAGCGGGTCGAGGCGGCCGGAGTTGGGGAAGAAGACTCCCTCGGGGTCTGCCCAGTGGCTTGGCGTGGTACTTGTGAGGTGTAGGGCTGGTGCGAGTTCGAGTTCGAGCTCGGGACCTCCTTTTATAGGCGATCCGAGGAGGTGGCCGTGAACGGGATAACGCCGGCGAGAAATTACGGCGAGGCAGAGGTCGGGCAGGAGATTTAGGCGACTTGGCATCATCGTGGTGGTTCACTGGCACCGTTTCTCCGCTAATACCTCGGCCGGATTGGGGTAATGCTCTGGTCCTCGACGGAACGGCTGTACGGGCACGACGGCGGCAGGGAGCGCGCTCCGTGCCTCCCAGTTCACGACGACGGCTCTGCAGCGTGCACAGAGGAGAGGACGGCCACGCGGTGGCCTCTGGTGGCTTGGGCGGTGCTGGACGGCGCCGTCCCACGCTGCGCCTCTCTGGCAGCCGCAGCGGGCGCTGCTGCCGCCGCGCATGGGGCGCTGCACCTCGGCCAGCTCGCCGCCGACGTCCGCAAGTGTCCAGGCGATCGTGCGGCGCAGGGATAAGAAGGAGGAACAGGGCGCAAGGTGCCACTGCGGCTACTGGCGAGATCGAGGTAAGTTTCTGAAGAAAACGACACTGCCTTCTGAAACTGTTTACTGAATCTCTGAATTTCGACAGTAACAGTGCCCTCCAGGTGTTCGACGATATGATTTGGGCACGAGAAAGATATTTCTGGAGCTGGGGCTTGGTGAGGTGACCTCTTGATGCATCCAGAGGCTGCCTGAATTTTCTCAGATTTTTAGGAGAAGGAAACAAATGAATTTCACCAAATTTTGGAAATATGGCCCAAACTTGCAGCAAGTACATTTTGAAAATTTTGAACTGGAGACCAGTGGATCTTCCTGGATCTTGGTTGAGGGTTCTAAGGACTAGCCAGGGAAATTTGTTTGGAGGCAAAACTCAAAGGAGAACTAGTGGTTCCTTTGTAAATCTCCAATGGTCAAAATAGAGGACAGAAAAAGTTTTTGATTAGAATTAAATGGAGATAAAATCATGGGGGAGTTCAACTTGCTGGATTTGAAGTTTATCTTGACACAAAGTGGGCAGATGGCTTTTGGGAGGGATTTCCACTTATGTCATGGCAAGAGGGAAAATTTGAAAGGGAAAGGATCACTCCATATGCCATAGGGCCATTATAAAAAGAAAAGATTTCCAAACACGTTTCCACTGAAAAACATTGGTGTTGAGTAAACACAAGATGAAAAACCTCCAAGACCAAATATCAAGTTTTGGATGAACTCAAGGAAAATACTTGCCATAAAAGAATTTTTTTTTTGAGAAAGAGAGTCCTTTAGAAGAAAAATTTAAATAACCTCCTTCAACTCAAATAAAGATTTTGATAAAGCCAAATAAAATTCTTTTGGGTGTCACAACACCTACCCCCTTAGGAAAAATCTCGTCCCCAAGATTTCAGCTGATCCTCAAATAGATGTGGGTACTCTGCCTGAAGAAAATCCTCTCTTTTCCATGTTGCTACATCCTCGGTGTGATTGCTCCACTGAACCTTGAAAAATCTAATTGTTTTCTGACGGGTCCTCCTTTCAGACTCTTCCAATATTTTTACTGGCCGCTCTCTGTAGGTGAGCTCTGGTTGCACGTCAATGCTCTCATGAGATACATGCTTTTCCGGGTTGCTTACACATTTCCTCAACTGTGAGACGTGGAACACGTCGAGGACGTCTGACAGCTCCTTGGGTAGGTCTAGCTGGTAGGCTACTGTGCCTCTTCGCGCAACCATACAGAAGGATCCAATAAATCTTGGGGCTAGCTTCCCTTTAATTTTGAACCGTTGCAGGCCCCTCATAGGAGACACTCATAGGTATACATAGTCACCGGCTTCAAAGCTGACCTCACGATGTTTTCGATCGTAATAGCTCTTTTGTCGGCTTTGAGCTGTCTTGAGTCGGTCCCTGATTTGTTTAACTTTCTCCTCGGCTTCCTTGAGCATGCCTGGGCCGAAGATACGACTGTCACCGGTTTCTGACCAATTTAATGGGGTACGACATCTCCGTCCGTACAATGCTTCAAAAGGTGCCATTTGTAGGCTGGCTTGGTAACTGTTGTTATATGCGAACTCGGCAACTGGTTCCATAGGTGAGAACACAGGCTCTCAGCATGTCCTCTAGGATTTGGTTCACGCGTTCAGTTTGTCCATCAGTCTGGGGGTGGTACGCTGTACTGAATGCTAGTTGAGTGCCCAGAGCTTGTTGTAAGTGATCCCAAAATTTAGAGACAAATTGAGTGCCCCGGTCGGATATTATAGTCTTTGGGACTCCATGCAGACAAACTATACGGGAGAGATAAAGCTTAGCAAGCTTCTGAGTGGAGTAGGTCGTCTTTACGGGAATGAAATGTGCTACCTTGGTTAGCCTGTCTGTGATGACCCAAATGGCATCATTTCCGCGTTGTGATCGAGGTAGTCCGACGATAAAGTCCATTCCAATTTCGTCCCATTTCCACTCAGGTATCCTGTTTGGCTGTAGTAGCCCTGCTGGTTTTTGGTGCTCGGCATTAATGCACTGACACGAATCACAACATGCAATGAATGTGGCTATATCCCTCTTCATACCGTGCCACCAAAATCTTTCCTGAATGTCCTTGTACATTTTGGTTCCTCCAGGGTGGATTGAATATGGGGCGGTGTGGCTTTCGGTTAGGACTTGCTGTTTGAGGTCCTCAATGTTTGGTACGCAAAGTCTGTTCCCGTACCATAATACTCCCTCATTGTCTACGACAAACTCTGAAGCCTTGCCAAGGCTCATTTTTCTCTTTATACCTTCGATGCTGGGATGTCCATGCTGAGCCTTCTTAATTTGTTCCATTAGGGTGGGCTGTATCTCCAGATTTGATACGTTGCCCTCCGCAACTATCACCATGTTGAGTTTGGCGAACTCCTGCTGAATTTCAGGCCTCAAGTTCTGTAGACTGTCGTTGCCCGAGCTGGGGTTCCGACTAAGAGCGTCTGCCACTATGTTTGCTTTCCCTGGATGGTAGTGAATGCCGACATCATAGTCCTTGACTAATTCCAACCAGCGTCGTTGTCGTAAATTGAGCTCTGGTTGCGTGAAAATATATTTAAGGCTTTTATGATCCGTATATATTTCACAACGATTTCCCAGCAAAAAGTGCCTCCACTCTTTGAGTGCATGGATGACTGCTGCTAGCTCCAAGTCATGAGTGGGATAATTTTGCTCATGCTTCCGTAGTTGCCTGGAAGCATATGCGACAACTTTGCCGTCCTGCATCAATACGCACCCGAGGCCCTTCCGGGATGCGTCACAATACACTTCAAAACTTTTGTGTATGTCCGGCACAACCAAAACCGGTGCTGTTGTTAACTTCCTCTTGAGTTCTTGGAAGCTTTTATCGCACGCTTCAGTCCATACAAATTTCTTATCTTTCTTGAGTAACTGTGTCATTGGTTTTGCCACGTTGGAGAATCCTTCAATAAACCTTCGGTAATATCCAGCCATTCCTAGGAAACTTCGTACATCTGTTACGTTGGCTGGTGTTTTCCAGCCAAGAACGGCCTTGACCTTTTCTGGGTCTACGGCCACGCCTTCTTGGGTCAGTACATGGCCTAGAAAACCAACCTGTCTTAGACAAAATTCACATTTGCTAAATTTGGCGTATAATTGATGTTTCCTTAATTCTCCCAGTACAATTCTGAGATGTTCAGCATGTTCTTCCGGTGTCCTTTAGTATACCAGAATATCATCAATGAACACCACAACAAATTTGTCCATGAATTTCATAAACACTTTGTTCATGAGGTGGACGAAATATGCGGGGGCGTTCGTCAGTCCAAACAGCATTACTGTGAACTCGTATAATCCGTATCTGGAGGTGAATGCTGTCTTAGGGATATCTTCTGTCCGTACTTTTAATTGATGATATCCCGATCTTAAATCAATTTTTGAGAACACCTTGGCTTGTGCGAGCTGGTCAAATAAATCATTTATCCGTGGCATCGGATATTTGTTTTTGATGGTGACCATGTTGAGTGCTCGATAGTCTATACACAACCTCAGTGTCCCATCCTTTTTCTTGGCAAATAATACTGGTGAACCCCAAGGTGAGGAGCTGGCTCGTATAAATCCTTTGTCCAGTAATTCTTTTATTTGCTTCTTTAATTCTACCAACTCGGAGGGTGCCATTCTATAAGGTTTCTTGTAAATGGGGGTGGTGCCAGGTGTTAGTTCAATGCTGAACTCTATCTCTCGGTCTGGTGGCATACCTGGTAGTTCTTCAGGAAATACGTCAGGAAACTCACACACCACTGGAACTTTTCTCAATTCTGAAATGTCCATCTTGTTCAACTTTGGTTGCCGTGACCGTGGTCTCTCTTGAGCTGCAACTTTTATTGTCTTGCCGTGATGGTGAGTGAGGATTACAGTCCGATTGAAGCAGTCGATAAATCCCTTGTTGGTGGTTAACCAGTCCATTCCTAGGATAACATCCAGTCCTTTATTTTCCAACACGATGAGATTCGCCTGAAACTTTAGTCTTTCAAACTCAATAATCACACCTTGGCAGTAACTCTGAGTGATCTGCTTATTCCCGGGGGACTTGATAATCATAGACTTTTCCAAAGAAAGTCTCGGAAAACCATGTTGCAAAACTAAACTCTTCGAAATGAACGAGTGAGAAGCTCCAGAATTAAACAAAACCGTGGCAGGTATTGTGTTGACAGGGAATGTACCGAGTACGATGTCTGGGGCATTCTGTGCCTCCTCCTTGGTCACATGGTTCAGGTGACCTTTCTTGTGATTGTTGTTGGGGTTGAAATTGTTACGCTTTGGGGCTGGATTATTCCCACCATTGTTCGGCTTGGGGGCCGAGTTCCTCGGCTTTGGGCATTGTTTGGCATAGTGCCCTTCCTGTCCACAAGTATAACAAGTAACACCTGGGCGGTATGTAAAGTCCTTGTCCCTTGAATGGAAATATTTGGTTGGCCTTAGAGCAGTGGTCGTGGACTTTCTCGCTTCATTCCTCTGAATATCCGTCTTGCTCCGGTTGTTGCGAGCATGAGCCGTCTTGTCCCTTTTTCGCTTGCGAATATCCTCCAGGCTGCGGTGCTCATTCTCCAATGTAATAGCCTTGTCAACCAGTGTTTTGAAGTCTGGAAAGGTGTGTACGACCAGTTGGCATTTTAGTGCTGGCGCCAGGCCGTCCAATTTTTTTTCCATCTTTTTGTTCTCAGTCATATGCTCATCGTAGGCATAACGAGATAGTTGAGTAAATTGACTGTTGTACTCAGTCACAGTCATGCCCCTCTGCTTGAGGTCATCAAACTCCCTTTTCTTGATCTTTATAATGCTCCTGGGGATGTGCGCCCCACGAAAACCTTCCTTAAACTCTTCCCAGGTGATGTTATGTTCATTGGGGTGCATGTGTAGAAAATTTTCCCACCATGCTGCAGCTGCTCCAATGAGGTAGTGCGGTGCATAAAGCACCTTCTCACGATCTGAACATTGTGCAATAATCAACTTCCTTTCGATGTCTCGAAGCCAATCGTCGGCCTCAAGCGGCCTATCAGTGCGAGCGAACGTTGGAGGACGTGTCTTCTGTAGTTTAGACAACTTGGAATGCGGTTGGTATGGCTCACGGTGATTTCCCATATTGATGACGTGATTCATCATTTCTTGGTGTTGCTGCTGGCTTTGTTCGAAAAGGCGGCATACTTGAGACAATGCTGCCTCGCTGTCCTGCTGATTAGACTGCCCCTGCGTGAAGTTGTTGCTTGTTTGGGCCCCATAAACTTCTTCCGGTGGATTTGGCATGGAACGAGTCCAGGGACGAGACATTTCCCACTCTGGGGTATTATTTTGCAAAACCCATGAGAAGAATTGTGTGGCACGAGGAAAAATTTTGCAAAGTCAAAAATTTAAAAGACCTCAAGATTTTTCAACAAAAATATTAGATTGCGCACGGAGAAGGACTGCTCAGTACATATCTTACACGCGAGGCGTAATTATACAATACATCACTCAGGATGTGCATAAACATTCCTGACATGTTATTTAGGCTAGCGCACTACTCCGAGTTCCTACATGATGCGCACACAAACTACTTCTCACCAAACCTATGTACATATAAACATATCATACAAGCGGGTACAACACACGGCTGCTAGGCGCACTCAGTCGGAGATGGTGAAAACTTCCTTCGGCCTGCCGAGTGTAAGACCCAGTGGTGCAGGAGACTCAACCTCCTCCTCCTCCCTAATAGGCTCCAGGCGCGTAGCATTGCATTGAGGAGTTGGTGCGGGTGCGACAGGCGGTGCAGCTCTACTTGGAGTAGGAGCAATGACTTGGTCGAACTCCTCAGTGGTAGGCATACGGCGGGCGGTGGCTAAAATGGCAGGTGTATAGGATGCTGAGGACGAGACGAAAGTCAGTGGCGGTGCCATGTGGAGAAGCTCCCTCCTGTTGGCAGAACAGCCCTGAACTGAGTCCATACGGGCAGCCACAAGGTCGTCCACGAGGTTGTCGAAAGCTGTCTCCAGAGCCTTGAGATACTCAACCAGCATCTCGATAGCTTCATCTCTCTCTCCCCTATGGCAGGCGAATGCATAGTGACAAGTATATGGCACATGGCATGGGAGGTAGCAGTAGCGACGAGTCTTCGTCGTAGGAAGAACATCCCGAAGACGGGCTATCGCCTCACGGGCGGCCATCTGCATGGCATGCCTCTCCGTAGGCATGGCCCTCCCCACAAAACGGAAGTGGCGAGACGCAGAACGTCCTCCCTTGAATTGCACCACGGCCTGGTGCATAGACACGTCGTCGCTGAGCTTGTGCTGGTAGAGTGTGAACTCTGGACGAGTCGACGACCCGATCGTGAGCTTGGTGATGGAGACGAGAAGTTTGACAAACCCCTCGGGCACATTGGCGAACACCTGCGACTCGCAGTCGTTGCCAGCCATCTGCAAAAGTAGGCAAAAATTCTGAGTAGTCGAATCATAAATTTATGATGACCAACAGAAAATAGCTACATTTGCAAAAATGCTGAAAAGCACTAAAAACGCTAATAACCGATTAGCGACCGCACCTAGTGGATTCCTACAGTCAGCCTGGCTCTGATACCAAGTTTGTCACGACCGGTTTTCCAATAAAACATTTATTGAGAAACCGATCCCTTTAACGGACCAGTAGAGAAGAATCCTTCTTACTGGTAGACAAAATTCTTGATTAGAGAAATATCCAGGAGTACTAAATATAATACAAGGTTGAGCGGAGGCTGCTCAACAATTTATTACAAGCACGCCGATATTATACATAAGGGCGGATATGACACAACGGGTAGGGTGGCATAACTATTGACTCGTAATAAAAGTGGTGGTGGATACGTCACAGTGAAGTGGGTGACAGGACTCCTAAATCTTACAGCTCATCGAGCGTCGGAGTGAGGCTCGAGGACTCTTATTTGGGTGGCGGAAGCGTATATAATACAAGTGACCAAATCCAGGATCGCACGGGACTGACTGGGACTCCTCTAGGTGTCGGACTCGCTATCAAACTCATCATCCATGAGATCGCCTTCGTCAACATCTGGCCAAATCAACAAGCCAGGTGAGTACTATGAAAGTACTCGCAAGACAGTTTGGACATAAGATATAACAAATGCAAACATGATGCATATGAATAGATTAATAATGCGCACTCCGAAAATAAACTTGCACTGCATGGGAAATAAAAAGGGAGCCGGGCGGTAGTCCTCCCGAAATCCCAAAGTAATACTGAAGGCCAATCGAGTGTCTGAAATGACTCCTCGAAAGGATACAAATAAATTAACAATGCCGCAGTCGGGCGTCAGGGCGACACCACATAAAGGGCTTATAATGGAATATAAACGACAGTGCGTGCCACAGTCGGACGTCTGAGCGACATCACATAAAGGGCTTATATCAAAAGTAAATAATGAGAGTGCCACAGTCGGACGTCTGAGCGACATCACATAAAGGGCTTATATCAAAAAGTAAATA
>NC_057796.1:426472253-426472507 GCF_018294505.1 Triticum aestivum
TGCCACAGTCGGACGTCTGAGCGACATCACATAAAGGGCTTATATCAAAAGTAAATAACAAGGGTGCCACAGTCGGACGTCTGAGCGACATCACATAAAGGGCTTATATCAAAAGTAAATAACGAGAGTGCCACAGTCGGACGTCTGAGCGACATCACATAAAGGGCTTATATTAAAAGTAAATAACAAGAATGCCACAATCGGACGTCTGAGCGACATCACATAAAGGGCTTATACTTCATAACTCGATATTC